>NC_139231.1:134407827-134605641 GCF_977018435.1 Lepisma saccharinum | reverse complement strand
ATTATTCTTTCTCTGTATTTTCGAACACGTGCTTCTATAAATTATCAAAAACGGTTGTGTCAAATTTCATTCGTTGAAACTTTAACATTACATTTGCCATGATGAACCTTTAAGTTTTTTTTTAGTTTTTTTTTTAAATTTATAAAAATCCTACTTTACGCTTACATATACCAATCGGAACTGAACCTACAGTTTAAGCTGGAAATACGAAACACTTTGCAATGTACTTCTACTAGGAAAGAAACCTTGATCCCTTGATTACAAGGTAACAACATTAGTCACTACGCTATCGGACAGGCCCTGTACATTTAAGAGGCATTGATTAATTTTGTTTATTTTACTTCGCCTTTCAGCCACTTCTGGCTGCAATCACTTGCATGGACGACTCAACATGGGCTCCACATAGGATTATGCTGGCTGCGAGTTCAGACGCCAGAGCCTCAATAGTCTGCAAAATGCAGTCCAGGGTGTAATACGTGATAGGGAGGTTGATGTTTGTGTGTCTCAGGCGCGTCGCCTCATGTTTGCATGAGCACATGAACACTCATGTATATGTCTTAAACTACGTACATATTAAATGCACATACACACACACATACGCATATTTATTAGAAAAAATACTGTGTTTGGTGTACGAGTATATACACACAATTTACTCTGACACGACTTCTTTCACGTCTGATAACTTCTCTACATAGTTGGTAACACTAACTCCCACGGTGTTCCACGGAAGGCGTTGAACACAATTGCTGTGCGTGTTGCATAGAGCTGACATCTAAGGGGCTGTTGGCCACTATACCCCGAAGATGTTCACTTCGCTGTGCGAACACTGATGCAAGCGGAAATACTTCTTACATTCGGCACCAGAGTGCAGCATATACAAGGCATGTCTAGGGGAACTCGAAAATGTCTGTGCTACATAGTTGCAAACTTTAGCGAGAATTCGCTAAACCTGGCGGATTTTAAGTAGGGAGAGGGACAATTTCCCCTAGATCCTTCTTGTATTACTTCAAATATAGCGTGAATTTTGGGGGGAAATTGTTGAAAATATAATTGTGAACACTCGTATGCGAACCGCACGCGACGCCACTGGTGTGCTTCGAAAAGAGCCATCCTCTTCCTTACACCCCGTGCAAATTCGACTTCAGTTAATAAAAATACACACATTAACTAGCAATTTTGCTATTTACACACTTGGACGTCCGGAAGAGGGAAAAAGAAGGCATTGTTTGCAGGGGTCAAACTAGATATATTTTCTCCCATAATACAGTTATCACCTCAAAAATACCTCACTTTCAAGTTATAATGTTCCTGCAACGTCCTTACAATAACTAATATAAACCATTGACACCAAAATGGAGTCATGTGTATGAAATATACAGGGTGTTTCAAAAAGTATCATCCGATTTGAAGAGGCTATATTTGGGAAAGCAATGAACATAGAATCTTGCAGTAAGTTGTAAAATACATGTTAGAACATCAAGATTTGTTGCAGGTAAGTGCTTTACTGGTGCAACTCACTCTTTAGTCCGCATCAAGAAGGCAACCCAGCAACAGAAAACTTTCTGCGTTCTCCACTTCAACAAATGGGAGTCCGTTACAGCTGTGCAGCGTGAGTTTCGTTGTAAATACGGTGCTACACCACCACAGTATTCGACGTTGCACAGTTGTAACGAACTCACATTTCTTGAAGAAGAGCATGCAGAATGCTTCCTGTTGCTGGGTTTCCTTTCTGATGTGGACTAAAGAGTGAGCTGCATCAGTAAAGCACTTAGCTGCAACAAATCAAAACCTAGTGTAAGTAAAACTTGAAGTTCCAACATGTATTTTACAACTTACTGCAAGATTCTATGTTCATTGATTTTCCAAATATAGCCTTTTAAAATCGGATGATTCTTTTTGAAACACCCTGTACAATTTTACGTTGACATTCATTTTTCAAGTGGGGGCGAGTCCCCTTTGTCCCGCTTTCCGGACGCCCGTGCTTATACATATGTAGAAGGATAGTACCGTATTAAGAAAAGGCCGTTGGCAACGCTGGCATAACAGAAAAGAGACTCATTACTCAGCTGGTATCGCTCGCTTATTCCATAAACTGCAGACGAACAATATTGCTGGTCTCCAACGTCTGCTCACAGATGAAGGAGGGGACGGCTGACACGACGGTGACCAGACGCTCTCATCGGGAGGAGCACTCAGTCGATTCGGTCGATTGGATGCTCCAGACGATGGCGTTTTATTGCCCCGGACGAGAGGAATAAAATCCCACTTTCATTTCCGGGACCGAACACCTCCAGACAAGGATGTTGCCTCTCTCTATGTGAAAGAAACGAAACCGTGTTGCCACGAGCCTTTTTGCAACTACATTCACTTGCACACCAAGAAGCGTTCCCTCAGAGATCACTGACTTACTTCAAGGGTATTTTACAGTCAATTCGAAGGGTTTGAGGAAGGTTCGGGTGTGCGGAGTTATAAGTAGCGCCAACTACGAAGGCGGCTGAGCTTCTTGCCACGTGATTGGAGAACGAACACGATGTTGCCAAACCGAACATCACGCAAACTGTCGAACTCTCTCGCCTGTTCATGTATGTTGCCGTCAAATTTATCAGAACTGTCCGAACTGACTTTAAGTCTTAACGAAACGAAAGAATCGAACTAAAATAACTGGCCTCGTGAGCCTGGCGATACCAGTTATTTTACCAGCTTATGAAACGCTCTAGGCTAATGCGTCAGTTGCAGTGTTTTGTTTATACAGGGTGTCTACTAGTTAAGAAAGTCAAGAAAAAGTAAAGAAATCAACAAGTAGGTCAAGAAGCCAATAAAAAGTCAAGAAATTATACTTGTGGTCAAGAATGTTCGCTATCACAATGACTGATTGGTTAATTGAGTTTATTTGACATCACTTTTCTGCCCCTTTTGTCTAATCGCGAAGATGATGAATGGTGGTAAGATAAGATTGATGAAGGGACAATCACAAATATATAGGGAAGACCAACATGAGCGTCACATAAAATTATACTGGCTGCGAGTGCAGACGCCAGAGCCTCGCTAGTCTACCAAATGCAGTCCAGGGTTCATTAATTCATAAAGTAAGTCTAATTCTTGTTAAATACAGCTCAAAATTTCATCTTAACCCTATGGGTTTATCATTAAATAAATATTTATATTCTTAACTGCTAATTTCCGACTTTAACTAACTTACCCAGTGCCGGTCTTACGCCCACGTCCCTCACCAGAGGTGGGATCATCCAGTCAGCTACGAGGGGACATGTAGTCAGCACGACGAACTCACAGTCGTTGTTGTCGGTTTCCGTAACCGGGTTACGCTACTCATCGTAGCTTCCGAATTTTCTCACGATGTTGGGTGGCTACCTGTCTCATACACAGGCCGAACTCTCAGGACATAAGATGTCAACGCTTTCTTCCAGAAGACCCGAACCTGGGCGCGTCCTGTAGCCTGAGCCCCAAAGCCTAACGCCTTAGACCATACACTGTCCATACCTATGGTAAATGCTACAGGCGTAGTACTACAGGCGGTCACTCCAGGTCCATAATAAAATTTAAGTATAATTCCCGGTTTTCAAGGCAAACTTTCTAAACATTCAATGGTACAACCAGATGTATTCTCTGTATCTACTTAACGTGTTACCGCTTCTCACGACCCACACAAATATATTAGCAATATAAAGGGTTTGTGTGATTCCAATGTATTCAAAACTTCTAATTCAATTCAGTTGAACGGTATATACGTATATTTACAATTTTTAATTTAAGGTGTGAAGTTTACATGCTCATGCTCAGGCTCGAAATACATCTACAAACACAAGTCACAAATGTTACGGGATATACTAATCTACGAAAAATTGCTAATTGTATAAGAATTTCAAACTCCAATATACCTAATCAACTTCAAGATATCCTATCTTGCAATAATCTTATGTTTGTCAGATAGATTGTTCTGCAAAGGATGCTAACAAAGTAAATTAATTGCGAGAATTCTGGATAAGACTCAACTTTACGTTCTTTTCCTAAGGAATACGTGTCATATATTGTTGGAAAGCTTATTGTATAAGAAATTCAACAACGTAAATCCCAAAGCGAGGAAAAATGAACTGGAGGAGGAAATCGATAAGAACCGATGTTGCCCGAATATGCGTAATTGAACGTACTGAGGAAATTTTTCGATGATGAAGCACATATTTATGGGTGAAATGAGTGCTAATGTAACCTAACCTAACAGGCCTAACCTAACCTCGTAGGGATACCTCGTCCCTGTGAATGGTTCGTGGGGATACCCGTGCATGGTTTTTGGAGCTAACGTGAATGGTTTGTGGGGCTATCGTGAATGGTTCGTGGGGTACCCGTGAATGGTTAGTGGGGCTTATCGTGAACAGAAAGTGTAAAAAGAAAAAGGTATTTACCCGAAGAGATGCCGGCTGTCTGCAATCAAGGTTTTGAACGATGCACTAAATTATTACTGGGGATAAACGTATTTTACACTATCTACAAGTTTTTGCAACCTGTTCTTTTTCATGCACCATACACACGCACGCACCGCGAACGCAAAGAAGCAATCACCACGCAGAACGCAAACGAACAAAGCACACGCATTCACAACGCGGACGCAAAGACGAGCCTGCAGTGTTGTTAACTCACATCGGTTACCACCAAAAGGCAATAAGGACGTAAAGCAAAGTCTAGCCGAATTCTGTTTTACTTTCCACGCAGCTTTCTTTTCCTTCCTCGATCAAAATAAAATCGAAACTGTGAAAACTTGTCTCAGTGCATTCATAATAAAAGTTGCAATTTTTCATGTCTACGGAGAAATATTCACGCAGAATTCCCGGTGTGTAGCTACCATGTAGTACAGATAACAAACACAGCTACTGGACTTGACGCACAAGTTCGTTAACCCACGTGAATGCATTTACCATGGTGTACTATGTGAAAGAAAGGCTGATAAGTCCCTTCCTTACCACTTTATACCCCAAAAGAGAGAACCTGCCATAACTTTGCTCGTAACTGTGATTCGGACCCTACTGGTCTATACTCACCGTTGATTACGCCAACAGTAAATAATATAACGAAAGCAGGATGGCACCAGCGAAACAATAAAGTGTTCAGGGACGGACAGATGCAGCTAATAGACACTCCACTCCGCCCAACAACCCCTGCCGCTGTCATTTGAAGAAAAGCCCTGCGACGCAACAATTGAACCTTACCCTGTCTCCCGTTGGGGTTAATTACGCGCGTGATTTTGCAGCGGCTTCAAAAAGAGATCATTCAGGGCTCCATGTCACTGTCAGCGGAATTCCTGTGTGATTTCTATGAGTCATCCGCTCTCCCTCTCAATTACTGTCCACTTCCAGCGGGGGGAGGGAGGGGAGGTTGCCCCTGACAGTGCAATGGGCCACCGATAATTAAGGAAGCTATGCAATTGTAGTCCTCCGCGATTGAATAGGCGAAAAATAGTCCCAGCCCACGCGCACTGGTCATTTCCCACATAGGAACATTGTTAGAGCTTCGTACTGTATAGTGCGACGAGCAAAAGGATCTGCGTATAACCACATGTCCTGCGCATTCTACTCGCGCGATGAGGGGAGGGGTGAAATGAGGCAGGTTTCCTTATGGCCAGAGCAGAAGAGGAAGATGCGCGAAGGCTTATGGCCGAAGGGTCTTATGTTTGTGGTCCCACTATAGCAGTTTTGCAGCCACTTCTAATTTTAGAAGAAATATTTTGCTCATACTAGACACTTTCTAACACTTACTTAGCAGTGGAAACTACCCCGTGAGAACAGATCTGTTAAACCTTCAAACTTTTCACCACATAAAAAAATCAATTAAAATAAAATATTTATCAATATTGAAAATAATTTCTTTTCTAATCTGTAGAGAATTTACAAATAACTCTATCCACTTTAGACAATGAAACTTAACTGTAGTTAAAAAATGATTACTTTGCATATTTGTCAAAGAAGCATTCTTAACGTATGAACAAACTAGCAACCCAAAACGCCGACTTGAATAATCCACATCGAAAATTGACTTGTTAGAAGAAAGTTCTAGATTGAATTAAAAAGTTGTATATGATTATGAGTACAATTAATTAATTTGGTGCAATATCAGTATGCATCAGAAATCAGCGTCCATAAGAATAATTAAAAGCAATAGTTTAGCACAAATGACAGTTATTGTAAGAAAATGGTATTCACAACAATAACAGGTATGTTTATTATTCTGTTTATATAGTTATCCGCAAAACAGAACTACATAGAGATATATAACACACGCAGCGCCATCTTTGGAGTACTTTTGTTTATAATAGAGGATTCTTATGTTTCTAGTCTCATTTAATGAAACTTTGAATCAAAATATGTGAGGTTGAAAAGTGCTTCGTGATTGACTGATTTTACATGGCCCAATAGTGAATCTTTTGACCAGCTAATAAAAGTTCCATGTTTGTATTTTCAGAGATACTTAATTGTAATTAAATTTTTAAAAGTTGACTCAAGTGTGTTTATCCCTAGGTCCTTAATATTGAAAAAAAAAAACTGCCGACCCCCCTCCCCCGATGGCGTAGTGGTATTGTCGTTGCCGTATAATCAAGGGGTTCAGGGTTTTATACCCGCTGAAGACACATAGTGGTTCGGATCACATATTTAGTCTGTATGTCCAGTCCCGATTGGACTATCTGTGCGTGACGTAGACTTGAAACCCCAACGAAAGGAACAAATAGTCCTCACGCATTTAAAATTAGTTTCGCAAATGTTTCATGTTATCACAAACCTCACGTCCAAGACGATGGAAATTCACCGTAAAGTTCTCTACTTATTGATTCCGTACCATTCTATTGTCTACATCCGCACAGAGTCCTCCGCTGTCTTCAGAACGAGATTTTTCCTTGGCTGTCTCTTCGTCAGAGCAAGAGAAGTTACACCTGAGAAACCTTGTTAAAGGAAATCAATGCAGCATCCCAGATGGAGCAATGCCTGCAGTTCCTTTGAGTCACGTTTTTCCTCATCTTCAATTCTTTTAGTCTCAGCCTGCCCTTTCTTCTGTTCGAAACTCTCCTCTAGATTCCGTTCAAGAAATTTTACAACCCAGATCAAACGTCATCCTTCACTTCACCTGTCCTTACAGCTTATGCCAACTTTCTACTCCACATCGTGTTTGAAACGTAACTGTGCATCTTTAACTAGTTACACGTGGTTCTTCATTACTCTATAAAAATAATGTTATATATACTGGATGGATATATTATTATATACAAGTTAAAAAAAATCCCACCCCCAAAGGGCTCGCGGTGGTGAGTGGCGCCCGACCTGAGTCAACTGGCAACTGGCAACTGCCCCCACAGGCGCAGACCTCGCTTGAGACTTTGATGCACTCTTGAGTACACCATAGTTCAAGCATTGTTCAAAATTTAATTCATATTTTAAAAAAAAAACACATCTAAGAGAAGAGAAAGAAGGAACGTAATGTAATTAGTTAAAATGGTACGCAACTGATATTTAATACAAATATTTAAAAAAAGAAATGTGGAGATAATTTTTAGCAACGTTTTAATTACTCGATGCCCTGCAGACAGAGCATTTTTTTCTTTAATCATTTCTTTATACAACTACCATCTGTTGACAATTTATAACATTGACCGATGAATGTGCGTCTACTATCGGATTAAAAATGATAGATACTTGAGTTTGGACTCCACTAAAAAAATTAACCAGTAGACCTAGATAAAAACGAGTTACATCAAAATTTAGCTTATTCAATTCTGCTTTAATCTATGCTAGCCAATCTTGTTTTTCGAGTATGCCTTCTATTTTTTATCGTCGTGAGAACAGAAAAGTGCCGCTAATTTTAGTAGGATGCAGGCAGTAAGGTTGTAAACACAACTATTAATTTTAAGGTTTTCAAAATTTATAAAACAACCGTTATTTTGAATTTTGCCAAACAACTTTTTCTTGGTATTGGTTAGTCGTACAAATACAATATTGATCTTGTTTTGAAGCTCTTTGCATCTGTTTTTAAAATGCATTATCATTGTCAATTAACATTGCGAAACTGATTGTATACAGATTTTCATTCAGCGGAGTAAAGCTGTTCGTGGAACACGGCACACAGCAATGTTCGTTGAACCGTGGAAACTACTGGTGGGCGCTGCGAGTCAATGTTTGAGGTGTTGCAACGAACAGTGAGCTTGTTTTGAGTATGATGTCTTCAAATTTTACTGAAATTCTTATAGAAATTCCCCTTTAATATCTTGCTTGAAACTGTCAGAATTTCCCTGAAGAAAGGGAAAATTCCCTTAATGTGGCAACACTGCGACCAGAAAGGCCCCTTAACAACCAACGAATAATAAAACGCTGCTCCAACACACACACACAACTGCTTTAATTTGAAGTTCTAAAGCTTCTGCGAATAACATATACTATCTTATTCAGTGTATTCATTATTGATATAAAAGTGGTTGTATGCAATATTCACTTTCATAGGATAGCCGTGAGCCACCGCCCCCATCCCCCACTAAGTTTCCATCTCCTTCTTCTTCTTACAAAGCGGAAAGAAGGCGTTCAAGAACCTCCCCGAAGACGTCTTGGGCGAAATCGATATCCGTCCATTACTCTGCCTAACCGAAAGACCGCTGCCCCTAATCTGTCCTTAAATATTGCATGGGACGGAGTAATCTACCCGCTGCCTCTAAGTGCAGGGGAACGCAGCAACAGTAGGAATGGCGCTGGAAATAGGAGATGCCTTTTACAGATGACCTTTCAATTTCTTGTGACCGCCAGTCCATCTCTTGGGTCCTGCTTCCTCCCTGCAACTAACCAGAAGCTGCGAAAGAAAGGTTGGTTTGAAGAGGGCATTCAGGCTGCAAGAACAATTTCAACATCTTCACTCCTTCCCACATTTCTCGTACTATAAAATGTGTTTGTGCTTAATATAAGGTAAAAGTCTGTCGTTTGTTTATTTACATATTACAATTGTGTGCGTACGCGCATGCGTATACACAAACACGTACAAATACAGGGTGTTTCTCTCGCTCTCCACCCCTGATTTTTGCTTATAAAAATCAAATTATTAGTCGTAATGTAATTAAATTTGCTACGAACATACTTTGGTGTATGTGGCGCTACTGTCTCTCTAGTCCTTGCGTGGGCATGCACGTGCGTCTGGGCGATTCTGGCTTTAAATGCCAATCGTACGGACGTGTGCTTTCAGTCTGAGTTATTGTCCCCTACTGTCGTGACGCACCTGATAGTGGTTTGTGTTCAAAGCTCGTGCTTACAATCAATGGTTCGTAATTACCGCACAGTAACAAAGCAGTACAGTATGAGTCGGTACTCAGTGGAACAGCGTGTGTTTATCGTTCTCACGTACTAGAAAACGGATTCCATAAAGGACTATCATGAAACTGCAAGACAGCATTCGGCGGAAAATTGACGCTGCGACTCCTAATGTGTTGGCTACCTTCTGTAACATGGAGAGGCGTGCGCAGGCATGCACACTCGCTGTGACGTCACCATACTTCTCGTACACCAAAGTATGTCCGTAGCAAATTTTATTACATTATGACCAATAGTTTGATTTTTTATAAGTGAAAATCAGGGGCCGAGAGCAAGTGAAACACCCTGTAGAAACACATACAAATACAAACACCCCCCCCCCACACACATATACACACACTCCGTGGCGTAACAGCTTCTCCTTGGGTGACGCTTGTCGGGTTGAATGGATTGAATTGCTAGAAACACATCCTAGTGCTTTGTAAATTTAAAACTGTAGGGTCAATTCGAATTTTCCTCTGCATATACGAGGGTTGGGGAGTAAGTCATGGCAACCCGGTAATAATTCGACAATCGAAGGATGTATTAAAAATTTGTTATATACAACTGAAAGAGTATCCATTATGGATATTTTGTTGGTAGGAATCGTGAAAGAAAACCCAAGCAATCCTGTGACATACACATGTACTAATGTACAAGTTACAAAAACCTGTCTGACCTTGTGACATACACATCTTACAAAAACTTGTCTGATTATGACAAACCTTCGAAACAATCTCCCGCATTGTCCACAGCATTGTCCATATGATTGCATTATGTAGTAGATCTGGACGCTACTCCGTAAGGGCACGTCGCAGATCACAAAACCGTCAGACATGGTGAAGAGGATGGTGCTGTCGATGGTATTCGACGTCTTCCACATCGATGGCAGCGTGCTGTGGACAATGCGGGAGATTAATTCGAAGGTTTGTCATAATCAGACAAGTTTTTGTAACATGTGCACATGTGTACCTCACAGGGTCAGACAGGTTTTTGTAACTTGTAGATTAATACATGTGTATGTCACAGGGTTGCTTGGGTTTTCTTTCATGATTCCTACCAACAAAATATCCATAATGGATACTCTTTCAGTTGTATATAACAAATTTTTAATACATCCTTCGATTGTCGAATTATTACCGGGTTGCCATGACTTACTCCCCAACCCTCGTAGAACGGATTCGACAATCAAGTTTTACCTGGATATATTCTATCGAGAGAAGCAACACCCGGAATATATTTAGTTCTTGGAGAACAGAGTCATAATGGTATCACAACTCTACCGCAGGCACTGAATGACAAACATTAACCTTTACAATCAACCAATCAGAGAGAGACTCAACAAATTACCTTCCAAATTGAAGTAATTCTGCAAACAGTATCGCTTCCTTACTTTTTCTCCCCCTTCTATCCCTTTCCTTAATGAAATGTCTCTCGTCTTCTGAATCTTTTCCTTCTCCATCAACACCCTCCACTTCGCATATCCATTTAAATCTTTCCTCCACTCCCTCATTCTTTTCCTTTTTTCCGTTTATGTTCCTGCTTCTGCTTTTTTTGTATGGAATAAGGAAAATTAAATCCTGCCATTCCTCATCGTCTGAGCGTCTCGGAGTTTCTTCTTCTTTTGTTACTCAGTGTTGCCAACTTCAGAGCAAACATCTCCAACTACTAAATCCAAATGAGATTAGATTTTGTTTGTTACTTGTTGCTAAATCTGCTTTGAGCAGAAACAGGCTCAATGGAGCGAACCCAGAGGTAGACAATACCTAAAATATTCCAGGTACCAGTACCTTTTTCTCAGGACCCAGCCTTCTATTTATTTATTTATATATATTTGTTTCCAAATACAGGCCTATAAAGTCACGATTCAAACTACGATAAAGCTACACATTTTGAAATGTGGTCTTAAAACTGTAATATATTAGTTAATAGAAGATTGGATCAAAATGAATTAATTCTTGCACCATAGTGGTTTTCCTAAAGAAGGCTCTACTGGTAACAGAATATGGACGCCGACTCAACCACATAGCTGCAGGTTTTGATTCATTTGCTATATTTTACTTCGCCTTTTGTGCCACTTTTGGCTAATTTGCGAAGATGGGGATGAGTGATGATGTCATGAAATTGATGAATGGGCACTCTCAAACATCCATGCCCAGACCAGGATTCGTACCCGGGACTCCTGGCGTCGTAGCGCGATGTGCTAACCACTCTGCCACGAAGGCCGGACGCTGCAGGTCTTCTTAAAATTCAGCTAGCAACAGCACAAACATTTATAATGCATGTTTACAATTGTGATTTAATGATACCCATGATACAGGAAACACACAAACATACCAAAATATATACTGTACTGAAAATTAAAAAAAGAGATAATGGGAATCTGTATTTGTCTACCCCTGGCTAGACTGGACCTACAGTTAAAATAGAATTCGAAGCACTCAATACCGGCTAACCGGGAATCCAAACCATTTCACCAGTGGGGTAGGAACGGTAGGGGGAGAAGACTAAGGCACATCTTTACTCTAACCCCCCCTAGACTGTTAGCAAGACCGTACAGAGAACCCCTTTTATAAACACTTCGATCTAAATTCTATCAATAATACCTTTACAATTAATTTGACGGAACCAAATGGATGCCATCTCAGTCTTGAAAACAAAAATTTCTTCCTTGATTCATTATGAAGCTGGCGAAATGCTATTTAAGATGAATACTGATGATGAAATAGGATGAAGTTTAGTTGGTGAGGCTACAAGTTTTTTCCCACTTTGTGTGACAATAACATTAATTTAAACTTTTCCCATTGTCCCCACCTCACACGCTAGGCACTCGAAACGCATGGATTGGTTTCAAAATAAGATCTACGTCGAGGGATTCTTTTTAAAAAGAGAGATCTTTAGAGAGGGATTATTTTCCGAAACACTTATAAATTGAAACTGAATCCGAAACTAAGACACTGAATCTCAAACTAAGAAACAAATTGAAACTAAGAAACTGAATCCCAAACTAGGAAACAAATTGAATCTAAGAAACTGAATCTCAAACTAAGAAACAAATTGAAACTAAGAAACTGAATCTCAAACTAAGAAAATAATTGAAACTAAGAAACTGAATCTCAAACTAAGAAACAAATTGAAACTAAGAAACTGAATCTCAAACTAAGCAACAAATTGCAACTAAGAAACTGAATCCCAAACTAAGAAACAAATTGAAACTAAGAAACTGAATCTCAAACTAAGAAACAAAATTAAACTAAGAAACTGAATCCCAAACTAATAAACAAATTGAAACTAAGAAACTGAATCTCAAACTAAGAAACAAATTGAAACTAAGAAACTTAATCCCAAACTAAGAAACAAATTGAAACTAAGAAACTGAATCTCAAACTAAGAAACGAATTGCAACTAAGAAACTGAATCCCAAACTAAGAAACAAATTGAAACTAAGAAACTGAATCTCAAACTAAGAAACAAAATTAAACTAAAAAACTGAATCCCAAACTAATAAACAAATTGAAACTAAGAAACTGAATCTGAAACTAAGAAACAAATTGAAAGTAAGAAACTTAATCCCAAACTAAGAAACAAATAAATTGAAACTAAGAAACTGAATCTCAAACTAAGAAACTGAATCTCAAACTAGGAAACAAATTGAAACTAAGAAACTGAAAGAAATTAACCTGGTTGCCCACAGTCAATTCCTCAGTGCTCACTTCTTCCGTAAATGAATGAAGACGGATGAAGTAAGATTAATCTTCCAATAGTGGGGCGAGGGGGATGAATAGGTAGTCGATACACAGTCGGAAAATATCTGTTATGGGAAATTCATGACGCGATACAGACGTAGCATGGTGGGAAAATTATTATAACGTGATAACAAATCATTCTCGTACCCGGAAATTGGCTTTAATTAATTGTAAATAGGTAAGGGTTACGATAATAGCATCCCATTAAACAAAACAGTCTTGTGTCAATTGTATTTTCAGTCCATAAGTTTCCTAAGTCGAACGCTTAACGTTCTCAAACCAGGTTCATTCCCTGGTTTGAGCTACAAATTAGTGAGATACTTGAAAAAGTATCCGATTTAAAAAGTCAGATAATGGTGGCGATTGGATTGATGTGCTGACCATGTATTATCTAATGAAAATCCGCTTGGCAACGCTTGACCCCCCCCCCCCCTTTCAGAGGGTGTTTGCTTTCGTTTTCCAAAAGGTAAGAAAAAAAATTACTGAACCCTGCACTATTAGTGTGTGGTTGGAAACACTGAAACTTATCCTGGAGCTGGCAAAGTTACATTCCTCTTTTTCTGCGTCTCCTTTGGACCGGAACTGTGTTTGCTTTCCGAGCGCAATTTCAGCCCTCCACCCCAATTCTGCTTCGCATCCCGCTGGAAAAAGGAAAAGGGTATTTATTCTTCCGCAAGACAAGAAAAACCTATATGAAAGTGTCTTTCTTCTTTTTCTTGTTTCTCTGCTCTATTTTCCCCTTCCCTCGATGACGTACAATAAGCTCCATTCGTCTCCAGCGTCTTCCAGAGGAGAAGAAGGAAACGTGGTTAATCTGGAGATGAGTTATTTAAGAAATTGAGGATGAAGTGCACAAGATAAAGGCTGGATGCTCCATTAGGTCCTTGTCCGCTCCTACTCTTGTTTTCTGCCATTTAATGCCCCTTCGCTAAATCCTGAAGGGTTCCGAGAGAAGAAGAAACGCCGGAGATGACCTTAATGTCGCCCGTTTCCTAGTTTGTTCTCCGAGTTGACTTATAACTAGCAATGACGTCGAAAATTGCACAGATGTAGACATCGACTTCATGAACGTCGACATCTTGCAATGATTTCTGCGCGCGCAAGCCTGGATGCCCTGCGAACAAAGAAAGCGCGGGAAAGATAGAAAAAGCACAGAAACTATATAAAATGCTCAGATACAGCTTTCTCAAGTTCAATGAAACTGTACTTGAATGTCAGACATTCAATATTAAGCCTATTGCGTTCCGTTCATTAGATTAGACATTACATTTCCCGCCAGTGGCGTAGCGGCCGCCCCCGCAAGCCCCGCAATATTCTCTCTCTGTGCCCTTGCAATTATATATACTCCCAAAAATTCAACACAGAGTATCTCATATTTTTAAAAAAAATCGATATACGAAACATAAATCTGGTTTATGTAACGTATCATATGACGCATACGATAATAAGCAGCGTATTGTCCCAGCCATAGGGGCCAAGGCAATTTGACATGTGGGCCCCCTTCGAAATGAAGAATGAACTTACTTGCTCGTAGATGACCATCGATAGGAAAATACGCTACGCAGTTTGTCTTAAACGTAGTGTAGTGTGTCAATTCAATTGTCTACAATTATGAATCCATTATGAGCAGTGTTCAGTTGTTCAACCAGTCGATGCCTTATTGCTATACAATAAACAATCTAAACTTGGTAATTCATGATCTTTACCACTAATTTTAGTTACACGTGATATTTAAAATGTAACTTCCCACCAAATATTTTCAAGGGGGCCCCAAGTCTTTTCATATTGAAATAAGAGCTGAGAACAAATTCCCAAATTGTCCACTTGTTATGTTTTACTTCAAAGGGGCTCCAAAATTCAATAGGAGGTGGAGTCCAGGGGCAATTATCCCTTTTCCCTAAGGGCCAGTACCCCCTTTTCTGTCACGCAGGGTGTATGAGTTAAATGTTACCATTAAGTATTTTGTGAAGTTCATTTTTCTGAAATACTCTTGAAATTTCTTGCACATTCTGTCGAACCAGTTCTACTTTTCCAATATGTTACGATTCTGTGATCTGCAGTGTTCGAACTGAAAATTCCCAGCTGCGAATTTCCTTGTTCGAGTTTTGGATCAACTTGAAGACAATGCAGTAGGTGGAGAAGGATGCTTATGCAAATTATCCTAGCTGTGGGGGGGATGCATTATGAATTTTTTCTTAGCTGGGGGATAGCATCCCTCCTTCGTCCCTCCTTCCCAAACATACTTCGAGCACTGATGATCTATTAATAAAACGGTTCTTGTTATAGGAGAAAGTGTTTAAGAAATATATGTTCCGTGGTCTATCGAAAAGAAATGGCATCGTTGAAATTTTGAATAATGAGCAAAATCAAACATCGTGTCCGTGTGGAAATACTTTTTTGAAGGCCTAGTCCTTCCCATCGCACTTCATTATCTATCTCTCAAAATTGGAGGCCGCTGCGATTTCTTCGTAGCAGATTGCAATTGACCTTATGATGTTAGGTCACCAATGACAATCTGGAGGTCCAGTTTAACCCCCAAAACTGAAATAATAAGTTTGCTTGAGTATATAACTCGCCATTAGTATTAGGAGGATAATGTGAGCGACTCTTATCTTGGCTTGGCGCAGCCAGAGGATGGTTTTGGAGTTGAAGGCGCATCCACTTAGAAATCCCAAAGAGGAGTGTTTACTTTCCTTTAAATAATTCCCCCAAACAGTATTTTTTTTAACAAACTGAATTGTTTGATTTATTTCTTAAGTTTTTAAGTCCACTTTATGCACAGATAGGCGAATCGGGACTGGACATACAATTTAAAGTGGAATCCGAACCACTATGTGTCTCCACCGGCTTTCGAACCTGGGACCCCTTGGTTACAAGGGAAGAACTTTACCACTACGCCATCGGTGAGTCTCAGTATTTTTTTTAATATCTGTGCAATTATATCTAACCTGTTATTTTTAAAAAATGTTTCAAGCAAAAAAAAAATCAAAGGATCACGAACAATTTATTTGGCTGCGTGAAACTTCTCCCTCCTCCAAAAGAGAATCCTGGGGTTGAAGTAAGAGAAAATGTTTCCAATTTCTTCTTCTAGTTATATCAGAGATTCAGGCCATCCTGATTTAGTTTCAAGAAGCTACTAATCTGATATATTCGTATAAGTCGATAACACAAAATTGGAAGGAAGAATATTTGGGTAAAAGTTAATTTCTTGTACAGCTTGGGGAAGGGGTGATTAGCTGACTATGGTACGTGCGTCCCACTCTGGCATCATCTCGATATATATATATATATATATATATATATATATATTTATATAAAGGGGCCCCCAATATTTTACTTGCAGGAGGGCCCCAGAGAACTGCGCTACGCCACTGTTTCCTGCCAACTATCTTCATCCAATTACAAGCTTGAACTTCGATGTGCCAATCAGGCAACGCGCCTGTAATAAGTAATGGAATCTGATTGCTTGCTTGATTCTTGTGTGCTCTGTTTTGGCGAGAAAAGACTACAATATTTAGAAGAAACAGATGAGACGAAGGTCAGTTATGGAAGTTACAAAATAAAACGCTACAAGTGGAATGAAGAAAAAGTGTTGTGTTTTTAAAACGAGATAAGTATGGAGTGTTGCCCTGAAATGTCAGTTTAGCTTCTGCAGAAGTTCTAGCGACTGAAACCCATAACTGGACCAGGAGGTTTATCGTGATTATAGTTCACGCGCAATTGAGAGGTCAACAGTCGATTACGTGAGTGCTCTCATGTACCTATACTGACAGGGCCACTGGAGACAGAACGTGCCGTTCTTCACCTATCAGAGCTCGTCGTTTCCTTTGGGAGGGGAATTTGAAGGGAATCGACCTGGTAAGTATTTCAGATGGCCCAAGGTGAAGAATGCCGCCTTGAAAGGCTTGAATAACTCATAGATTTTAATTGCTTGCTCTGTCGAAAGACTCGGTAGCATACGTTCAGTCGCGATGCTTACACTAAACATACGTTTGGAACACAGGTCACTTTGTGGCGGAAACTGTGTCAGGATAGATTTTTGGCTTTCAGAACAATAATTTGTGATCGAAAGTTCTTAGCCTCGATATTCATAATAAATACCTTTCAATCCTAAGATTTCCAACCATGGTCAAATCATTCTTTTGTACTTCTTGATGGGCCAAATACAGAATACAGCTCCCTAAGGTAATTTATCTATTCCAAGCTTTGAGACTATGGAAAACGCATTAATAAGTAAATATTAATTCAATTGTACTATATATTACTTGTGAGTGCAACCGTTATAAAGAAACTTCAGAATTATTCAATTATTAACGCACAGCTGCTTTGGATGACTAAATATGTCTAGTTTTACATTGTCCAGGGAAAAACTCAAGCAGAATCCGTGTTAATTCCCTTAGATAATAAATACTACATCATTACCGTATTCCAGTAAAAGTCTCGCCCAGTACTGCCACCTAACAACACGAGAACGAATTATATTAAACGGATACAGTTGGAGCTTGTTTGCTTGCTTCAGTATGTTTTTAAGTCCACTTCATGCACAGAAAGACTAATCCGAACCACTATGTCTTTCCACCGGGCATCTAACTTTGGATCCATTCATTGCAAGGCGACGACGTTACCACCACGCCATCGAATCTCACAAATTTGGATGGAACATTTGCAATAGCAAGAAACATTGATGTAATGAAAATAAACTGTTAGTTATACTGTACTCGGCATTCACTCTGGCAAAGAATCAGTATTAAAATGTTAATTAAACGCTTTCGGTTCATAAAAACATTTCCCCCGCGTATAAAGGCATCGGCGAGATATTGAACAGAGCAGCAAAAACTCAGAGCATAATCACTCTTCCAGTTATTTACGCGACAGTTTACAATCACATATTATTGCATGGCACTAGCTAGCAGAAGGGAATGTCGCCCCTATCGCATCTGGCGGAAGCAACAAATGCGTTGATTACTTGTGTCTTACCACGACATCTGTTGGGATTATTGTATACTAGACCCACAAGAATCTAGACACGCTGATTAACACTTGAAAACGTTAAATTTCGACCTGTAGGGTTACACGTGGGATATTGTTAGCAATGCTTAAATGCACGCCCAAGTTATGGACAGATGGAAAGCTTCTGTTTATTCGGAGATTAACTTTAAGGCTCGGTTTGTTTGGCCGACGCCATTTTCGAAAATGCTAATTCGAAAAACCGCTACGATTACATCTGCTTAGAATTCCTTCTAGAGCATTCATGTAAATTTTCGTATGATTTACTCTCGCTGTTGCCTGGATATTCGCAATTTTTTTCATGACTACGTAAGCCTATTAAACTATTGCGAACATTGGCGTGCCCAGGATTTTCGAAAGGGTATGGTTACGTTTGGAAGTCATTTCCCAATTTGACATTTTTTCCTGCTTTTAACGTTCTTTTTTGGAATACTGGACCAAGGGGTGGGGGTCATGACCCTACCAACCCCTCCTCTGGTACGCCACTGATTGCGAATATCTAGCCAACAGAGTAAGCAAACCACGCCAAAATTCACGTGAACGCTCTAGAACAGTGGTTCCCAAACATTTTCGTTTCACGGAGCCCGTAGTGTTGCAAGACTTTTCCGCGGCGCACAAGTCAGAATGTAGGCCTATTTAACACTTGCAACGCTCAGTTTTACAGCATTTGTTACAACCTGTCCCGCTTCCCGCGCTTGCTGATCGCTGGCTTCTCTAGCAGAAACCACGCGGCATTGCCGCTGCAGACCGCGTGAACCCCATGCTGGGGAAAGCCGAAGCCATGCTGTGAATAAAATACGCGGAAATGCACAAATATACACAATTCCCCTTCCTGAATGTTCCAGCTAAGATGACACCAAACACAAAAAGGACACAAGCAAATATCACCAGAATAAATTCCACCCTGGATATTTTCAAACGCACACTAATGAGCACCACGCTTCAACAAGACACAAACAAAACACGTGAGTTAGACCGCAACGTGGCAACAGCGCCTACGTAAGCTTTCCATTCGCTCCTCGCTGCCCAGCAGACGACTTCACCCTCGTTTCTCATTGGCACCGAAACTGTCGCACCATCGCTATCGCGGGGAACGGGACAGGTTCCAACAAACGTGGTATAGTGTGGTTAGGTTGCTTGCCTTAAGTTAAAAAATACACATACAGTAAACCCTCGTTAACACAAACTCGCTTAAGACGAACACTCGGTCAACATGAACAAAATGTTGGTCCCGGCAGGGATGTATTATATCTTATAGAACGTTTTATCGGTTAACGCGAATTTCGGTTACCACGAATTACGAACTGTTTTTTAGTCCGTTGCGTCATTAGATCTCATTTAACACGAACTTTCAAAGTTTTTCATAATTTTTTCTGTTGTTCTTGTACTAGGTATGTAAGAAATCCCTCAACATTCTATATCATCTTGTCAACAATCAACTTATACAGTATTGTAACCAACAGATTCAGATCAACAATGTGTTTTTCTATTCTTTAAAACATAGCCAGTACGAGTAACATCAAGATTAAAACTTGGGTGCAATTGCTCTACAATCGCGATCATTGCGTCAACAATGAGTATTTAACAATGAGTATTTAACCAACAAATTCAGTTGTGTGTTCAGATGTGTTTTTCTATTTTATTGGACACTTTAGAACGTTTTGCTTCAACATCCGAATTGACCGCTAGTTTTACGGAAGCTATGAGTACAGATGGCCGTGAAGCTACCAGGCATTTGCGTTCCCGTCTGCAGGCGCAATATATAGGAATATTTCACAGAAAATGATCTGCGAGTGTTTTTTTTAAAGTTTATTACTGTAGTACTGTAGTAGTGTTTTCTATGATGACATACATAATACTTATTGTATATGGTTATTGTGTAGAAAGAACTGTATTCCAACAATAAAATTTGAGGCCCCGGTTACACGATTTTTTTAACACGAACTCTTGATTTTTAGGTCCCTTGATATTCGTGTTAACGAGGGTTTACTGTATTTCAAATTCAAAACAGTTTACATGTAAAAAGTACTAAAAACGTGCGTAGACTAACAAGTGTCATTTCAGTGAAAATATTAGAACATTTCGCGGCGCCCATGTAAGCCAACGTAGACGTCCCAGGGCGCGCCGCGGCGCACACATTGGGAACCAGTGCTCTAAGCAGATGTAGCTTTTCAGATTTTGGAATATCTTGAGGGAATTCCGAAAATGGTCTCGCTGGCGTCGGCCAACCAAAACGTTAATAACCGCAATCTCGATTGATTAACAACATATTAAGGAAACCATGTTGCTACCTTCAAGTGCCAGTTTCTAAACGAGGAGCCAAGGCAAAAGGCTACCCTCCTCTCCCTCAGACGATAGAAAATAAGACATTCTTGCTACACTTGTATATTTCTCCTCTGAGCACATCTTTGAAAAGGTAATTTTCGAAATGGAGAGTATCGTTTAGTTTCCCATAACCTCCCCTCCCCCCCAGGGGTAAAAAAAAAAAGAGGGGTCGAGTGGGGTGGAAAAGCTCGGAAGCGGAAAGAAACGGGCCTGCAAATGACAATAGAAGATTGGCCCCTGAGGTAGCAACCTACCCAAGGTATCTGCCCCCACCTTGGATATCAGTCGAATAAATATGCACAATATCTCCCAGAGGGGCATTACGCCCGTCCATTTCCCTCGTTCCATATCGGAGATAGCGAAGAGGCGAAATTCTGCCCCTCTTCTTCATCTCTCATCTTCCTCCGGTGGAGGTGCTTGGAATGTTCAAAGACTCGCCGATCGACGGACAGATCTCGTATTTCAGCCGGTGGAGGGAAGTGTTTCCGAAAAAATTCCGCACGGGAATAAAAATCCCTCTTTCTTAGAATTCTCACCTGCAGAAAAATCCCTAGACGTAGATCTTATTTTGAAGAAAGACCCAGAGTGTTAGGGGATCAATTCACGATCTTGGTAACGACGTTTCCGGGTTCGAGTCTTGCCCTGAATATGTGTGTTCCCTTGTGAAAGTCTCTTCATCAATTTCATGTAATCATCATTCATCGTAAGCTTTTTGAAATACGACACTAACCCACACTTACAACAAATCGTCAATAATGTCAAGCTACTAGCATAAATTTGAAAATAAACAATCTACCTCCAGTGGCGGAGTGGTTAGCACAGCGCGGACGCTACGACACCAGGTGTCCCGAGTTTCAATCTCGACTTAGCCATGGGTGTTCCTTGTGGGTGTCCTTTCATCAATTTCATCATATCTCCACTCATCCTCATCTTCGCTTTGGTTTGATTTAGATTTATTTTACTTCGCTTTTCTGTCACTTTTGGCTAATCGCAAAGATGAGGATGAGTGATGATATGATGAAATTGATGAAAGGACAATCACAAATAACACCCTTGCCCAGACCGGGATTCGAACCCGGGACCCCTGGCGTCGTTGTGCGGTTTGCTAACCACTCCGCCACAGAGGCTGGCATCATCATCTTCGCGATTGGCCAAAAGTGGAACGAAAGCGAAATAAGATAAATCAATCAATCAAAATCAATTGAAAAATAACATTCTCCCCTCAAATTCCCTCACAATATCCTTACTTCCCTTGAAATTTTCAAAATCAGGAATATTTGCTATTTTCGGTAAATTTTCCTTAAGATGGCCAGTATTTTTTTCTTGAAATTTTCAGTATTCCGAAATAATATGCATCAAAATGTTCAGGTTTCAGAAAAAAATCCATTAAAATAACCTATTGGTGCAAACATCTCTAAATTTTCCCACTTCGAGGTACATTACTTCAATTGTTTCCTTTTATGAGGGATATTCGTGCACATTTCCCTCCATGAAAGGAAATACCAGAAATAACATTACTTAGTTTCACCCTGGCAGTTTCTTTTCCCCTTTCTGGGCCAACAAAGGCAGCTGTGAAGCATCATTCAAAGAGCACCGTTGTCCATTTCTGCTTCCTTTGATTTTCCAGCTCTCATAGCCTATGTATGTCACCCTTTGGGAATTTCCCCGCTATTTTGAAGTGTTTCCAACGAACAATATTAGAAAGTTACCCTCTTGATCCCCAGGTTATGAGTTTCCATCGCATATCGCTCTGCAGCAACCTCTATCGAACATGTCTTAGATTTTGATATAAGAAAAATAGCTATAACGAAGTACAGTCAGCATAAATAAAAAATAGGACTATCGCATCCTGAAATACTCGCTTCACTGCTAGAGCGTTATGCGTGTTGTCTAACTTTATAGCGGTGACGGAACCAGGGAAAGGACCTGTGCAGAACCGCGTTTTCTATGCATCGTACTCATGCATGGAGAGGAAAGGACTAATGGAGCACGCTTCCTCCACGATCAGAGTTGAACGGGTGGAGGGGAAGATGCGCGAAGGTTCGTTCATAGGATTCCTATTTTCACTGCAGGTGACTGTACAATGATGGACAATTCTGCGTTGTAACAATCACGATGACTTCCAATGGAATCATTACAACACAAAATTGCCCGTGACTGTTCATCTGTTATGTATCTACAAGTACATTTATGTCATATAATAATAAAAACTCCACAAAATGAGCAAAAAATAACGAATATCGTTACCTGCTTAGAAATTTATTAGTTAAATTTCCCATAGATGGCCGCACCTTACACTACAAGAAGTGTTATGAACCCGGCTTACTGGCTATACTTTCGTTAGGGTAAGAAGTTTTAAGTAATTACACATTGTTTTCTTCTTGTAGATACATAAAAACATGATAAATATTGTCGAAACGTAATATTAGGAATTATATACATGACTTACATATTACAAATTTTTAACACTTTCAATTATATTAAATATTTTCCGTTTACAGTACTGATGTTTTCATAAAATTGAATTTGTACCAGTAGACCCAATGAAAAATCTGTAACAGGCTAATATTGTTGAAGCTGTTAATGCAGTGTTCAAATTTGAATATCAGTACATGAAAACGCATGGACTCAGTCTAAAGCATTCTTTTGAACTTACTAGGACGCTGTACATGAGGAATCTTGAAAATTTCGATTGTCGAGTGATCCATTTGACATATCTATTATGTTCAAATAACTAACCTACCTATATTTTTGCACAATAAATTTGAACTCTCTTCTTTCATCTGAGCATTGAAGGAATAACATATCCAGATGTCGGGCACACCTGGTACTGGCTTCTGACATGATCAATGTTGCCAGTAAACCTCATAATTTGAAAAAAAAGAACACTTTTTTTTTTTAAAAAAAAAAAATATGTCATAACATCCATAAATCGTCTGTAATGTATTAAATGCGTGGAAATTTATCGTTCTTTTATAAGTTCGATAAATCCCCACACAGACCATCAATACACATATATTTCTTTTCCGTCTCCACAGCTACCCTTTATCCACGTTTGTTTTTAGTTCGTACAAAAGCTTTTTTTAAAATACACATTAGTGACTTTTTCCGCTTACTGAACGATCTTGTAGAGCATTATTTCCTTGTTTAATGTTTAAAAAATATCCACATGAACAAATACAATATTCCTCAAACTTTTGTTTGTATCGCTTTCGGTATAAAAGTTCAAAGTCTTGGTTGCGTGACTTTTCTGACACCCTGTAGAGAGGGTAAAAAGCATGCGCGTGCACTCCAGTACAGTAAGGTCAGCAATGCTGGCCCACAGCATTACGGTTACAAAATTTCTTCTTTAACTTTTAGCTGTTCATTTTTTCTTCCCTGTTACCTCAACAGAATGAACCCGCCGTAGGCCTGTAATGTTCGTCCTTTTCCGATATCGGACCATCCACACCCTCTCGTGGCTTGTTGACAAAACATCTGCACGGCGACGGCGACACATCACCCTGGTCTGCTTTTAAAAGCCAACGCCAGCAGGATTCACCAAGAGAACCAGGTGACCTTGAATCAGCCAATGGGAGACTTTTTTATGTGGAGGGAAACTTCGTATTCCAATCGGTAAGGGATGGAAGAAACTCAGTGTTGCGAACTGCACGATTAAGTGTCCACGCCAGCGTTGTAGCATATAAACCAACAAACAAGTTACAATTTTAATATTTATAAATAAACCATAAAATTTCAAAGCACACGAGAAACACAAAAATATGGTTGCTGACATGCGTATGACATATTCTGTGTGAATATAAACGTTTCAGAGCGTTCGGTCTTATCAAGACATCACGTCCATAGACACATAGCCAAATAGAGTTTGTAACACTCGCTGGCCGCGGACACGTTCTTTTCCAAGCAGTTTCCGAGGTTAAAAGTTTCAAGCGCGTGTGAATTTCTATTTGTTTTGTATGTTTTTGCTGAAAGTTGGAGTGGTTATGTAGAAACCGAAAGCTTAAAAAACTTTAGTACTGCCGTTGTTTACTATTTTCTATGGAAAGAACTACGTGGTGCCAAAATGGATTTGTGAATATTGCAATATGTGAAAATCGTGAAATCTGATTCAATGATCTGCGTTCGTCTGTTGTTTGACAACAGGCAAAATCAGGTTCGAATAAATTAACAACTTCGCCATGACATTCACCTTTCCCTTTCAAATACTCGGTGATTGAAAACAATCTTTAAGTACCAGAGACGATAAGGAAACAGAATCAGGTAAAGTGCTCATATTTCAGTATAACGTATCATGTAGAAGCAATGGATCTTGGTTTTCTTAACTTTTCTCCGGCCCCCGTGGCGGACTGGTTAGCACATCACGCTACGACGCCAGGGTCCCGGGTTCGAATCCCGGCATGGGTGTTTGTGAGTGTCTATTCATCAATTTCATCATGTCGCCGCGGTGGCTCAGTCGGTAACGCGTCTGACTACCATGCTAAAGGTCCCGGGTTCGATCCCCGGCCGGTTCAAATCCGGGAACTTTTCTAACGGTGGAAGCGGCCCCGGCGCCTACCCAGCGTCGAATAACATGGGTACCTGGGAGAAACCCTGGGGGGTAAAGGCGGTCAGGGGCGTGATGCTGATCACATCACCCCCACTCACGACCGGATCAAGAAAGTGTGGGGCGTTACCCCCACACCCCCTATACGCCTTCAAGTGTGGTGCTAAGCACAGGGGAACACTTTACACTTTACTTTACATCATGTCATCACTCATCCCCATCTTCGCAAATTAGCCAAAACTGGCACAAAAGGTAAAAGTAAAATAAAGCAAATCAATCAATCTTAACTTTTCGGGATCTGCTTCCCCAACAGAAAAATGTCACCGCACGCCACTGGTAAACAGGGTACATAAACTTTGAGCGTAAACTGTTTCAATATATACGAATGTTCTCTTTTTTCTTTTTCGCACCTTAAAATTTTACTTTTTGTTGAAGTATTTTCCGAATTCATTTTGGAAAATTATTTAATAATTGTCACTGCCATCTTGTGAACATGCATGTACGCTACATGTGTACGACAGAGGATTAAGCTCTTGACATAGTGTGCTTTTGGGCTCCGTATCATTATTTTTGTTGGTGTGCATGAGGGCGTGGAAACACCCTACGAAATTTGTCACTTTTCCTTTTGAGATTGTATTTATGTTTGTCAGAAATAAATTAATCCTTTTGGAATTCTATGACAATGTCGCCGTGGCAGTGAATTCAATATGTTAACAATTGCCAGTCGATTCCGAATATGTCTTATTTGGAGATTTATTGCATTGGATTGGATGAACAGTAGGTACGGATTAACTGACCTATTTGACCGTAGAGAACAGACTCTATTATTGTAAGTGTCTTGTTTGTTGTTGTTAAAGACCGCTTGCATGTTAATTTTTGTTTCCAACTAAGGTGTTTTCTGAATGTTAGTAACAATTGTTCGTCGTTTTGTAATCAAAGAGTCCCGGGGTTTAATACCCAGTGGAGTCACATAGTGGTTAGGATCCTAGTTAATATTGTCTCGATTAGCCTATCTGTACATAAAGTGGGATTACTTATTCTAAGTACGAGTCTAAACTAAACTCCGTGGACAGTCCTTTTGGAGTTAGTGCCTGTCAACTGGCTTTTCATTTAGTGATTCATGGACAGAGTTTCGAGTTACATCGTTTTCCGAGACCGGAGTCTGCTACTATTACTTCATGCAGCTCCACAATTGTCCTCACGATGCTGGATCAACAAGAATTGGGAGCTTCAACCGGGATCGAACCCGGGACCGCTTGCACTAAAGGTGCTAGGCAGGAACACTGAAAACAAAATATATAACAGATAGGCATTCGTTTCAGCGTACAGCGACAATAAGAGTGCATCAGCGAGAGCATTTCGTTAGAGCGCCCAATAGTTCCCACGGGGAACGCTAGTTAGCGTACGGAATTGCACCATGACGTCACGCTCGATCAGACATGCAGTCGAAGCCTGCTAATACACGCATAACTGTCATTTATGGCTCTCAAATATGGATAGTGAAGTGAAATAAGAATGTTAAAATGTAGTTTAGTCTATCTTATCAATATACAGTGATATATGATAATGAAATAGGTGATTGTGGGCTGAAACAGCCAGGACGGATGTTACTATATGTATCTTCGATTTATGTCATATTAAAATATTCTATATTAGCACGAGTACGAGCCAAAAGGGTACCATGCAAGACTCTATCCGACACCAAACGGATGGCAACACTGCAAGTTACACCACCCTCAAATTTAACACTTCGTCGGTTGAGCCTCCCGTGTAAGGAATTCGGGCGCATCAGTATTGCAAACAGCCTTTGAAGAGATGCGGCACGGACAAGCGGACCGGTCCTAACTTGCCACCGGACGGCCGCTCTCCGTGCCAGGGGAGTTCGGTTGATAAATGCCGTGGAATTATTTTATCGCCGGCCACTAACATACTTAGCGTGCACCCCCCACCCCGTTCGCTGCAAGAACCACCAATCAAATCAGTTGTGCATCGTTTGGCGCTAGCTTAATTGGTCATACCGCAAATAAATTACCCCGATGACCATGACGGATGGAGGGAAATTAACGCAAATACAACCGCTGATTGTTACCCGAGGGCAAATGTCCGGGTTTGTTTACTCATCTGCTCCATTTTCAAGGTTTGTTTAACGATTTTCTAAAATGAAAACCCTTAACTATATTTAACATGAGAAAACCTTATTTCGATGCCAAAAGATGGCGCTAATGTACATCATTCAGCATTTTACGACCGTTCCCCTTTAATACAACAGTAACAGGTAATTTTCCAAATGCATTTCAAGCGCCTTTTTACGTGCGTTATATTCCATTCATATTCATTACTATTATTTAAACATATAGTTGAGATTTTTCGTATGAAGATTAACTTCCGTAAACATCAACGGATATTTCTTAAATAATCTCCTGGCGTGGGGTGCTCCTTCCATGTAATGCACCCAATAGTCAACCTCACTTCCACGTAGTACATCCTGCACTGCAGACTAACGAGGCTCTGGCGATTGTCCCCATGGGCAGTATAATTCTGTGTCGTCCTGTGTTTTGTCCTTATTTGTGCTGAGCGCCCTTTTTAGCCTCAGCTTTTAACCAAGGTAAGGAAATTTTAGTTTTCAGACACGCTTTTATTTATGTTATGATAAAGGGCTGGACCCCGTATAGCATGACGGGTGCAAAATAGCCTCAGTGCTCACGCACCCAAAAATTTTAATTAATCTCCTGGCGCGACAATGACCTTGCAGTAGGATAGCTAATTCGTTTTCTAGTACAGAAAATCCAGCACATGAAGAGGAAATTTCTGAAAAAGCCTCTTTCAGGCACAAACCATAAAATTAGCATTAGGAAGGTCAGATATGAATTTAGAACATAACAGCTTGGATTCTAATGTGGAAGTAAAAAACAATCGTGGGGCACAAATGGGATACTAGCTATACTTACATGCAATCACTTATGGGAACAAGCAGGGCACATACCTAAAAAGAGAAAAAAATAGTTATCAGCATTATGTGTAATCAATAAAATTTCACAAATAACATTCTTAATAAAAATATGCGGTGATCTGGTAAGAAAATATATTCTAGTTAAATCGAAACAAGCATCAAACGTCATAAGTCTTAGTCTGGAAACAGTGGCGGCGATTGGGTTCCAAAAACGGGAGGTTGGGCAAGATGCCAAAACTGGAGGGGGCCAAAGACCTTTGTAGATAAGGTTTAGCATGGTGCGAAGGTAAAAGTGGGGGGCAACTGCCCCCCCCCTCGCCGCCACTTTCTGGATCTGATGGTGGTTGTATAATAATGACATGATCTGTCTTAATTGATTGATTGATTTTTGGTGTTTTAAGTCCACTTTATGCACAGTAAGGCTAATCGGGACTGGACCTATAGTTTAAAGTGGGATCCGAACCACTATGTACCTCCACCGGGTATCGAACCCGGGACGCCTTGATTACAAGGCGAGGACGCTACCACTGCGCCATCGGGGAGGCCCTATGATCTATCTCAAGTAAGATTTCGCTATGATATATTGTCCTGCGAATGTAGTCACCCTATCTTCTCGCGATATGCACGCATCAGTTCACTCATTGTAGGGAATACATCACGTTTCGTACAGTGTAATTACGTCCTTGAATTTTTAAAGGTTGTCACCTTGCTTTGCACAGGAGGTACGTATCTTGAGTTCGAATCCCCATGATATATTCTCTCTCACATTCTCTATATCACTCATTATTTTCTTAGTTTTATACTCGTGCCTTCCTCACACTGTCTACATCTTTGTTCTTAATCTGTTTCATTCTATCATTCACATTATCTTATCTTCATTTCTCTTCAATTTCTTAATCTGTTTTCTTCCTTTCTCTCATTCTCTCTCTTTTAATCTCTTTCGCATTCTTATCTTTCTCTCCCTTCTTTAATGTATCTTTCACTCATCTTCTTTCGTTTCACATCTTCTACCCTTTGTCACTGTGCGACACTTGCCCTCTTTCTTTCCTCCCTGTGCTTACACCCCGTAAGGGATGACTTTCGATGAAGGCACGCAAAAGCCAACCCCACTTCCACATAGTACACTCCTGTTGCAGACTAACGAGGCTCTGGCGCCTGGGCTCACAGCCAGTATAATCCTCTGTGGGGGTTGTGTCGTGTCGTCCAAATAATAATGTTTCTCATTGACACCTCATCCATTTCTTCTTATCACCATTCATCTGCACCGTCGCGATTAGCCGAAAGCGGATAAATTGCGACGTTAAATAAACTAAATCCTGGATGGCAACGAAGAAGAATTAAGGGAACAAAAGAATGAACCAGAAAGAGAACACACAAACCCAAACTATAATTTGTTGAATAAACCAGTACCGTACTCCCACACGGGGAAGTATTTCTGCGGTACACTGCAGAAGCAATAAAACCATAAAGAACACAGCAGTCGAAGAACCTTTACCATCCAGCTTCGATGATGATCTCCCACCCTCCAATAAACCTCCCCAGCACGACGATAAAAATTCGCAAAAAAGAACGACGTGCTGCGACATTGCAACCGTTAAACACTTGGCTTTCCCCCCCTTAAGCGCCCTTCTCCCTCACCCTGCTCCAATCAAAATTACTTCCGCTTAAGCCACGAGCATCTAAAAGCATAGGAATCCTCCTCTTCTGAGAAGTTTTCTCGCAAACGACCGAGCAGTCACTTGTAGTGGCTTCATCAAAGAGACCTCCGTCGACGATCTAGCGGTTTCTAGGAGAATTCCTCCCAGCACACAGACAACGAAAACGGGCGGTACCCGTAGGTCGTAATTCTATCGAAATTACAACCCCCCATCCCCATTTCAAAAGACCCACCGTCCCCCGTTCGTTGCTCTCTTTAATTTCAAATATTCAAAGAAGTCCCCCTCCCCCCATTCACTGCTTTTTCTCTCTCTCCATGCATCCATCTTGCTTGGAATGGTGGCAAAAAGAATTTGTGTCGCGCAAGAACTATCCCCCCTCCATCCCCCACCAGATCACCCCCTCCCGCTACTTTCCACGTGCGCACTCCCACCATCTTTTTTTTCCCTTCAACCCCTAAGGTTCCACAGTCAATAGCTACAAGGAAAAGAATTATGGAGTTGCTAGTATTTGGGTTCGCAGACTAATTTTTCACTTTCATGGGGGGCAATAATAAAGTTTAGGCATCGTAGCAGGAAAGGGGGGTGGGTTACATACGGCTCTATGAGGGAGACTTTATGACACTGGTTCTCCCCTCCCCCTTCGTCATTCTCCTTCTTATACCGGATGCGCGGACAGTATGAGATGAAGAACGAGGCGGAAATGAAGCTTAGAAACATCTTCTGGACAATAAAAGGCCCTTTGGAAAAAATTGCAAAACTGTTTGCGACAAACAAACCATAAGCACGTTTCCAGTATCGGCAATATCCCAAAGGTTTCGCTGAAAACATCGATATAAACCGTTATCGACATTTACCTTCCTTTTAACTTGGGTTATGAATCGAAAGGCTGCCGAATAGTACAATTGCCACTTTTCCCGCCAGGTGTCAGTTCGGACGTCCATCGTGCTCTCTGGGGCGCAGGCGCACAATACGGAAGTGGAAGTCCTATTACACCAACCAAATATCATAATTCTTTTCTTTTTTTTTACTGCTTCAAGTCAAAATGTGGCATGTGATTTCTTCTTTCACAATTTTCGTAGAGAACTGATTAACACACTGTGACGTTGAGAGGAGGTGAACAGTAAATTGTGCCGGGACAAGATAGTGTGGAAAATCTTCCTTGGCATAAGTGGTCGTACCGCATCGGAGACAAGACGTGAACTGTGCACATGTGGTAGAGTGAATGCAGGAATGCAGAGGGACATTGAGTGAAATGAAAGTGTGAAGATTGCTGCTTCACATTGACTAACATCTTGACACCATTATCTGTGTATCAGGAATAGACAAACTCATTTCACGTTGTGATAAGGCTCTATGGTGATTATGTGGAAGAGAAGTACATCTTGGTCCGTTTCTCATTCCCACATTCATCATTTCCAGATTGCGAACTTAGGCATGTAACACACGTCTTGTAAAACTTTTTTTATGATCAACCCCTCGTATATGTTTCTAGAAACGATATCGAAATCAAGGCGACGATAGGTAAAGGATACCGTGATCCATATTGATATTACACACACACACACACACACACACACACACACAAGAGAAATAGAGAGAAAAGGGGAGAGAGGGGGAACACAATGATGCGGTGTGACTTGAAACGAAACAGGGACCACGTAACTTGAGATCATGTAACAAGCCGTATGTATCTTTTGAAATTGGCAATTCTACATAATTCGATACAAGAAAAGGCAATGAATGAATGATTTAATTTATTTTACTCCGCGTTTCTGACACTTTTGGCTAATTCCGAAGATGAGGATGAGTGCTGATAAGATTAAATGGATGAAGGGTCAAAAGACAAAGCACAAGTCTCGCAGAGGATTATCCTGGTTGCACGCCCAGACGCCAGAGCCTCGTTAGTCTGTTAATGCAGTCACGGGTGTACACCCAACGGCACAAGAAATTAATTCCATTCAGTTTGTTTTACACTCTGTGACGATAATTAATTGAAATAGCGTCTATAAGTAGAGGTCAACACTTGCTTCGAATCAACATAATTTCATTTCTTAAAACACCACAGGATGTAGAATGGCCGCGGTGGTTCAGTCGGTAACGCGTCTCACTACCATGCTAATCTTCGCGGGTTCGATCCCCGGCCGGTTCAAATCCGGGAACTTTTCTAACGTTGGAAGCGGCCCCGGTGCCCACTGGGTAACTGGGGGAAACCCTGGGGGGTAAAGGCGGTAAGGAGCGTAATGCTGATCACATCACCCCCACACCCCTATACGCCTTCATGGTGTGGTGCTAAGCACAGGGGAGCACTTTACCTCTACAGGATGTAGAATAAAAAAGAACGAAATAGCGGTGGACAATTTGCATATTATTATCTTTGCCGTTGACAGTACAACGTGGAAGTGAGGTTGATATTTGGATGTCTGCAGAAAGAGTGAACCTTTACAACCCTCAAGTAAAGACGAGAATGAGAACTGGGCAGACATTTCTGTTCTTAGACAAGCAAGATATCTTGGTTTAATGCGAACAACATAATCGGATTAAGTACTATAGACACAAGAAAGTCAAGATGAGTTATACATGAAGGCCGTGTATCTGAACCAATAGATGTACAGTCTGGAGTGAGGCAAGGTTGCATATTATCACCTACAATGTTCTTGATCGTGATCGATGCAGTGATGCGAAATGTAATAGGAGGGAAAAGACGTGGTATCCAATGGGGATTGAATAACAGACTAGAAGACCTTGATTTTGCAGACGATCTGTGCTTCTTATCTGAAGCACATGGTGATATGCAAACAAAACTAGCAGATCTGATAGAAAGTGCAAAAAAAGCAGGACTTGCGATTAACTCCAAGAAGACCAAGGCACTGAGGATTAACTCCACAAAAACAGACCCGTTTAATATTGGTGAAGAGATTATTGAAAATGTGGATAGCTTTACTTACCTGGGTAGTGTGGTGGCAAAAGACGGAGGGGCTGCACAGGATGTTTCTCAACGAATCCAAAAAGCAAATGGTACCTTTGTGAGGCTCTATCCAGTATGGAAAAACAAGAAGATATCTATGAAGACCAAACTTCGTATTGTTCGAAGTAATGTTAAGTCTGTACTGTTATATGGGTCTGAGACATGGAAAGTAACCAAAACGATTACCTCTAAATTACAGACCTTCATCAATCGCTGCCTGAGAAAAATTTTGATTATCTTTTGGCCAGAAGTGATTCAAAACCGAGAAAATCTGGAGAAACCGAGGTGTCCATACAAATAAAGCTGCGAAAATGGAATTGGAGAGGGCATACGTTGAGGAAGGAAAAAGAGGCTGTCGAGAGAGAGGCACTAGACTGGAACCCGCAGGGAAGAAGGAAAAGAGGGAGGCCTAGACAGACGTGGCGAAGATCTGTTCACGCTGAGGCCTTGGAGGAAGAAAAGAGCTGGAATGCAGCGAAGAGAATTGCCGTCAGCAGGACCAGGTGGAGATGCTTTGTTGATGCCCTATGTTCCACAGGGAACAACAGGAATTAAGTCAAAAGTCAAAAGTCACTATAGACACAAACTGGGTTTGATAATAGCCCCATCTAGTTCGCTGCACATTTCGACTCTGTTTGCATTCTCGCGTCTAGTTGGTTACAAAGTGCAACACCGAGCCGTCCACTTCATTGATTTGATTTCAAGTAGTGTATTTGGCGTCTGCACCGTTTTCACTACTCTCTGGAGTGGTGTAATGTGTGGTATATGGTCGCGTGGTGCGTGCTAACTAATCAACTGAACATTTAAAGCAGCAGATAGGCACTTGTTGTATGTCTTGAATTTGAACACCGCTATTTGTCTACTTGGTTGAACGCCATTTCCTTGCACCAGCCTGACACCGGATACACCTGCACTACACCTAGTGTCAAAAGGTGCAGCGAACTAGACGGGATCATTTGGGTATCTGAGAATGACAACTGGACAGACATCTCTGATCTCAGTGATTAATCCTTTAATCTCAATTTAATGCGAACAAAATGAGCAGATTCAGGACTACGGACACAAGCTGTTTCATTATTTCTGAGAGTTAGTTATGTGTTCACCTTTAAAACGCCACCCCCCCCGTATTCATCCCCGGAGCCTGTTCGCCCGAAAAACAACAAAATTCCGTCATTGTGGACCGTGAAGGGTAACTTGGACAGATCAGTATCCGGAGGGTGGGATAAAAAGGGGTTGAAATTACAGCGCACGGGGGATCCAAAGCGCGGTGTTCCCGGCCGGCAAGCGTCATGAGGGACTCTCTCGCGCCAGTAGATCTCGCTACCGTGGACCCAAATGGGGCAGCAGGGCAGAAAAGCACCCCTGAAACCGGCGCAACCTTCGCGATTGGCTTTTTTTTTCTGGTTCGCTGGTTCGTACGCCAATGGCACGGGCGAAGGACGAAATTGCGCGGAAAGAGAAATTTGAAACCCCGCTTGTTGCCTCAGTAACTCTGTTTTCGTAGTGGCTGGCTCAAATTTGGCAGTTTCGGGAGCTTACGACGGGAACGAACGTTACACGAACTGGGCAACTGTGTGCGCAGAAATAGGCGAAGGGCATGGGTTATGATTTTTCAAAATATTCAACATTAGTTATATCAATTTCGTTTTCTACTGAACTGCAAAAGCCCATCCTTCTGAAAATGTTAAGTATCCATGCTCCTCACGATAGACACTAACTAACTAACTCTCTAGCTTTCTTAAACACGAAGGTTTATGGCTGCAGGAACACAAGCCTTCCATCTGTCTCTATCCTGGTCAAGATCAATCCATTCCTTACAGATTTCCTTTAGGTCAATCTCAACATTATCCCTCTGGCCTTCCTACAGGTCTCTTACCATCAGGCTTCCCAACAAGAATCCTGTAAACTCTTCTTTCCTCTCCCATTCGTGCCACATGGCCTGTTCATCTAAGTCTTCTTGATTTAATTATTCTAATAATATCTGGAGATGAATACAAATTCTGTAGATTTAAATTATGTAACCTTCTCCACTCATCTGTCTCCTCAGCTCTTTAGGTCCAAATATTTTCCTAAGGATTTTATTTTCAAATACTCTTAGTTTACGTTCCGGCATATCACATAGTCCTGCAAATTCCTGAAAAAAAATATCGCACAAAAAGAAGCACTCTGCTTTTCGCTTCTCAGAAGACAAGATTATGCCTCATCCAACTTTCCCTGTTCCACAGACTGCCCAGTCAATACAACAATTTAGCGGTAAAAATGGACATTGTTGAAAATCAGGCATGTTTCTAGAAGACTGTTGCTTAAAAATGTGCACTTAACCACGTGTAATTTTACTATGTTGTTATTTTCTCTTGTTAGTACTTTCCGATGTAAAATGCCTAAGTCTGTATTTGAAAATTTGTTGAATAAATAATTAAATTCTACAAAAATGAAATTTTATAAAATGAAATTTTATAAAATGAATTCGGATTCAAAATGCTAATTCATGCTATTCGCTCGTGGAAACTGGAATGGAAACTTGTTATTATGTACTATATACTTTACTAGAAGCGTATTTCAGGATAACAGTAATTGTGTGTAATATTAAATTTTGAGATTGCAGAAGGTTGATCGATTGATTGAATTGGTGTTTTAAGTCCACTTTATGCACAGTAAGGCTAATTGGGACTGGACCTACAGCTTAAAGTTTCGAAATCTAGGATGTCCTATGAGTTTGAAAATCATTTAGAATATACGAATTATTTGTTGCCTTACTTCTAAATATTGGAGGAAATTAGTGTTTTTTAAAACTCACCAAGTTGCTCAATTGAGAAAATTTTAAAGAATGTGATTTTTTTTTCATTTTAAAAGCTAGATTACCTATGTGTTTGGAAACTGTACAATGCCGATATCAGTTGCATTGCTTCCTTACAAATTACGATCACGTTGCATAATTCAGTTAAATTAACATTTACTTACAGTGAATTTTAATCGTTAATGTAATACGCGAAAGTTGATAAAACAAATTACAGATCATAGTAGAATGTGTATTTGCGTGCCGTAACGATTTATTCTAGCACTGGCAACACTGTTACGCACACGTGTAATCGCTGCAGTCATATGTTGCCCGTGCGTTCATTTACCCGACTCGTGTTCGTCCCCACTCCCCCCCTTTTGTTTCATCCCTCTCTTCTGGTTGGCTACCAATTCGTGGATAATGTGGCAATATTGAAGTGACCGCTTGTGGCACATGTTACGGGTTACAAAATACATGACATGTTCAATGGCAGTTACAGCGATTTTGATGTTAGAAAAAACAACTGTTTTATGCTTCATTTATTAATTAATATCCATGTATGAGAGGTGTCAAAAACAATAGAGCCTCGTAAATCTTATTTGAAAAGTGATTAACTTTTACGATGAACAAAAGTCAGTTGAAGCCTAGTAGGCTAGGTCCAAGCCTATGGGAACGCGAATGTGTGGCATCATAATTGCCCTATTTTAATGCAATCAAGGAGCTCACTACAGTGGACTGTTCGTAAATGTTTTATCGTACGACGTCTCATCATCACACGAATTGAAACTACCACGAAAATTATTATTTTTTTAAAAAAAAAACGTCTCGCTGCTCACTGTCCAGTATCCTGTCCTGTGAATCTTGCCACGGTGATAAATTTAACAAAAATTTAATATTTATGTGAGATGAAAATATATGTTTGAGATAATAAAACGTTTAAATAGAATACAAAACGTCTACGTTTGCGTGTAAAGCCCGACCGGCCAAGGAATAAACTTCAGAAAACCCAGACTTTTCGACTCCAGTTGCGGGAGTTTCAAGGGGGGGGGGAGCGGTGTTGCTATACGCCTGATTTTGATCCAACACGAGACTTTCTGCTGTCAACATACACCCTTCGCTCGGATTTCAGGGAGAGGCAGGGAATAGGAGACCCATTCGCTTGCTAAGAAGCGACAACCATTAAGCTTCGCCGTGCTTGGCCTTGTTGAGGGCGCCACCTGTTTCGAAAACGACTCGAAACGAAAGATTTGGCAACGCAGGATATTACGAGAATTTCCCCTCAACACGACATCTGGATTGGTTCAGTGGTTCATGTGAGTCTCCCTGGCTTTTGACAGAAAATACAAAATAGAATTTTGAAGTTTATTCTTTCGCCGAATAGATTTTAGGTGAAAAATCCGTCGAGGATGTCAGAGATGGCGCCAGTAGTTAGTGATAGCGATCACGGTCAAGGGATGAATAAAAAATGCATTTTTGTTAGTATTTAGGATTACATTAATTGTTTCTTTATTGCCACATTTACTGTGATACAGTTATTAGAGATTCAGCTTCTGCTGCAAGTCATGATGACGTCATCAACTGTTAGTTACCGGTAATGTTTTATTAATCAGTTTGCACATAGTTAATTTTTACAGATCATAAGTAAAGGTTTATGATCCACACTTCTAAAACGTCCTGTGTATCGCACACCGTGACAAGCAATTGTTAGTAACTCTATCCTTGACTGTGCTATACGTTTATTGATATTGTTTATATTTATTTATTTATTTATTTACGACTTTGTTTACATGGCGAAGTTAAGGCATTAATGCCTTCTCTTCCACTTAACCATTAATTACAGGGATCATTTTTTCTTTTTTTCAGTAAATTGTATACAATTAAAAAATTAAAAAAGATAAATGAAAAATAAAATAATAAAATAAAAATAAAGTAATGAAAGTAAAATAAAACTAAAAATGAAAGCAATACAGTTTTAATACGAGCAGTCAAGCCCTGGATTAACCATTAATTACGTACATTGCTCATTATTTTTACTAACACAATGAAAAAATGTAGCTTAGAAGAAATTAAAAATAAAAGCAATACAGTTTCTACATGCACACACACACACACACACACACACACACACACACACACAAACACACATTCACACACAAGTACCTACATAGAAAGCATATTTCGTGGGCTAAATGTACAGGTAATGGACAAAATACTTAGCTTTTCTGCCACTTTTGGCTAATCGCGAAGATGAGGATGAGTGATGATTAGACGAGATCGATGAAGGAACACTCTCAAGGAAGACCCATTATCAGGCCACCTGGCGTCGTAGCGTGCTGTGATAACCACTACGCCACGGAGTGTGAAGAATGTCTTATGTTCCGTGGAGCATATGTTATATGATGAAGATACCAGCATAAATATATATTTTTCATCGTCATTCTCAAGTAGTTATTAACCTTTATAGCTACAGGGAGTAGACAGATTAATGGAAACACTTGTAAAAGTTATGCATGGGGCCAAATTTAACCTTTAGGACAGCTTGGATTCGTCGTGGAATCCAGTAGTACAAGATCTGGCTAGTCTCCAGTGGAATATTTTACCATTCTCCCTGAAGCACATCACGCAGTTGCAGAGATGAGGGCGGAGGAAATCTGCAAGGTACTCGATCTATAACCGACCACAGAGGTTCAATAATGTTGAGGTCCGGTGATTGTGTTGGCCAGTAAAGGTGATGCAGGACACCTTCATGTTCCGTAAGCCAAGACTGAACAGCAGTGTGAATAGGCGCATTATCATCTTGAAAGATTGCATCCTTGTTGGGGAACAACAGTTGTACCATAGGATGCACCTGGTCGCTTGAAATGTTTACTTTGTTACTGACCGCAATATTACCTTGCAGAGGAATGATGGGACCAACAGAACACCAGGAGATCGCCACCCAAACCATCACAGATCCGCCTACATGTCTGACAGTAGGACGCAGGCAGTCCAGAAAGTACGCCTCTTTAAGCGTTCACCGCACATACACATGCCCCGTTGCAGGAAACAAGAAGAAATACGGCTTTGTGCTCATGGCACCTCGTATTTTGTGCACGGACGTTGTTGACGGGATCAGAAGTTTAAGAATGGCAGCAGAGATACCCCTAATGTTGAATTTATGAGGCTCCTGTCGGACTGTCTGTGTATAAACTTTCTGCTGTCACTTTGCCGCTCTAGTTCTACGGTTCTTTATGACAATCCTCTTTCGGCGATCCCTGCGACGTGGGGTTGGCTTTCGTCCACTATGTACCAGCTGAACGCGCTCCAACAATCTGCACTCCTTGGAAATCCGAGAGGTTTCAAATTTTATAGCTTTACCTTGGAACCGTTGCAGACGAAAGTTTGTACCGCACCGATTCAGGTACTACATGCAATGGACAAACATGGCAATAAATAGGAAACGAATTTGAAGACGTTGCTCCTTTCCAAAACATATAACTGTTTCCACACCGATCGTTTGAGATGTGTGTTTTAGGACATGAAATCAAGTAAAATTAACACACTTTGTGGCACCTTTTTTCACCTTTTCGTGAGATTAGCACATTTTTCCTCTTTTACACCCTCTTTGATACTTCAGCACCTATTTTCTTCCTTATCTTTCATGTTTTTTTTTAATTGTACAGAAAATAAATGGTTTTCAATCTTCGTGAGCAGCTACATGAAATCCTAGAGTCTCATTTTGTAGAAAAGAACGAGAGCTTTAAAGTGGTATAATATAATCATTGCAGCCCCAGTAGTTCCCAAGATAATGTATCAAAACCCGCGAGAGAAAACACAAACTTTAATCAAACCTATTCGGCAGAACCACAGCTCTCTACGCGGTCCGCGCGCATTATATACACAGTTCTCTCTGCGGTCCGCGCGCATTGTATACAGAAGGGGTAGAAAAAGAGAGCACTGAATAAAGGCACCGTTTTTTGAACCTCTTTAAAGACATTTTCAGAACCTTTTTTTCCTTTCCCGACCATAATTTTGCACCTTAAGATCCCTTCTCTAGTTATAACTAGAGCCCGGATCTTTGGGTGCAAACTTTTGACCGTTTAGGTGCAAAAAAAGAGTGCAAGGAAAAACCAAAATAGGTGCATACTTAGGTACAAAGGAAAATCAAGGAAACTTTAAGTACATTCATGTGTATCATATAATTTTTAATTTCAAACATTACAAAGAAAGTCACAGAAATGAAGATATATTACATATGCACTCACCAGTAGAGAATCCTTGTGTCCTTACTTTCATTCATCCCTGGCACTGGTTTTTCTCAATACAAAAGAAATGAGTTGTACTGAATTATGTTGTACCTTTCTATGTTGGTGAACTCAAAGCTTAATCGTTTATTGGTCACGAAGAATTTCCCCGTCACAAGGCAAAAATTTCAAATTTCTTCCAAAAATTCCCTCGATTTACAGAACGTCACATATAATCGTACATTTTTACTTTAATTCGTTCACTGCAATCCTCTTTTAAGGGAAGAATAGGTACAAAATTCATGTTTAGGTGCAGAGGGGTGTTTTAGGTGCAAATTAGGGGGAATAATGTACCACGAAATGGTTCTTCTGGTGACTCGATATATGGAAGCGCCCAACATTATTTTGTTGTAGGTGCAGGCTCTAGCGATAACAAATGCCCATCGCAATGCATGACGGTTCAGTGCTGCCAACGTAGAACGAATTACCCTTCCCTTAGCAGTGTGTTTCCATTAATCTGTCCACCCCTCAGTGGCCGCGGTTGCTAAGTCGGTAACGCGTCTGACTACCATGCTCAAGGTGCCGGGTTCGATCCCCGGCCGGTTCAAATCCGGGAACTTTTCTAACGGTGGAAGCGGCCCCGGCGCCTACCCAGCGTCGAATAACATGGGTACCTGTGGGGAAACCCTGGGGGGTAAAGGCGGTCAGGGGCGTGATGCTGATCACATCACCCACACTCACGACCGGATCAAGAAAGTGTGGGGCGTTACCCCCACACCCCCTATACGCCTTCATGGCGTGGTGCTATGCACAGGGGAAAACTTTACCTTTTTTACCTTTACCCCTCAGTGGATCTTTTTGTATTTGTGTTATTTTACGTCGCTTTTCTTCCACTTTTAGCCTGAGCGTCCTTTCATGAATTTCATCATATCTTTACTCATTCTTATCTTTGCGATTAGCCAAAGTGGCAGAAAAGCGAAATAAAATAAATCAAACTTAATGACTGTGCTAGATTACATATTGGTAACGACAATGTTTTTATTTCTTAATAAAACAGATTCTAAGATACTTTCATCGTAAAAGTAAGAATAACCGTCAGTGGCGAAGATATAGTACAAGCAAAGCAAGCACTGCTTGCACAATTAAAATATTATTTAATGTACTTAACGTTGAGTGCATTATTTATTTTCTATCGCACTCGATTTCGCGAAATTTTACGGCCGCAAATTCTCTCCGCAGCCCGTTGGCAAGCAGCAACCTCTCTGCTTGCAGCCACTGTGCGGGAAACAACGCTTCTCAAGTATCATATGACGAAGGGTAGATGCTGGTGAAACGGTCCCCAAACCACTAATAAAAGCTCTGCTTTTCGTAGCTTTTCGGCTTCTCGAAAACACCCGAGCCAAGCAGAAAGCAGACACTACTATCAGAAAACATATAAGTGTTAACATGATCTCGAAGATGTATATTTGCTTTATTATAAACACAGAATTATTGAAATAAATTATTATAACTGTTCCAAATTCCATGTAGATAAACTTTAAAGCATTACTTTGAGTTTCAAGATTTGACATGGTGTTCCGGCACTGGGGAGCGCTGGAATCTGCAGAACAGCTGGCTGTTGTCCGCTTCACACTTCTCTTGTCTCAAATTACAACGCACGCCAGTGTTGACAACTACCAAATAATTTACACTATATTTATCGTAAGTTTTCATACAAACAATGAACTGATGTTTTTTTTCGATAAAACGTATGTAAAAAAAAAGCAATGAAACTCTCAGTCATAAATGCTATCCAACTCGAAATATTATTTTTATTAATATAATACATTATTAAAAAGAAGAAACAGCGCATGTTCTTCCTATTGTAATGGCCTATTATTCGAAAGCTTAATTAATTTTAAGCTTCAAGTCAGTTCTTTTACTCCCCCGTGAACATTAATTTTTACAACGAGGTTGACATCACTTTTCTGTTAGCTTCTGAGCTTTTCGGAATATTTTCCATTTATGTGGGAAGAACGAGTGGTTGAAGTGAGTGTTCTCTTTAGTGAAACAAACATGAATATTTCAAATTTCGTACGGGAAGCTGTAAGTAATAGCAAGTATTTTATTATCAATAACGTGACAAGAATTTTGAACTTAGCAGTATGGCCGTTGAGAGAGGAGTTCATGGATATATTATTATTATTTAAAATGTCCTTTCTTTCCTAGAAAAACTGGGGCAATGGACTGTATAATTTATATCCCCCCCCCCATTTTTCGGAGTACTGCATTTGCTTTCCTTCCTCTTAAGACCACGCTTCGCTACTGATAACCGTATATCTTTTAAAACTAAGAAGTAGTATTACGTAAAAATCTGTCTTGTTAAGATATCATACATTAGTTTTCGTTTATACAAGAAATATTTGAAAATCAATATTCCATTTCGCTAATCCTGAAGTTCCGTATGAAAGTGCAATAACCTGCCATCTTTTGTCAATTTCGTGGAATCTTCCAGCCCAAATGGGATCAGGAACTATGAGATGGGGGGGGGGGGAGATTCGCCAGGAATTTCTCCGGAGATGGCATCCTATTTGGAAGGGGGTTGGGGAGGGGATGGAAGCCTGGTCACATGACTGACCGCATACGTTCCACCCTCCGCGCGACGCACGCTCCATCTACCAAAAGCAGATTGAGGGATTAGAGCCCTTAGCGGGAGAGGATAAGCCGAATTGGAATTTCATAAACAGAATCGTTTCGTCGGGAAGCAATAGCTTGAGATTAGATTCTCCTGGGCGAAGACAGAAACATAATTTTACGGCCTTTAACGTTCGAAATCTTAACACGGGCATCGCCGTCAGTGGCGTGCCCAGGATTTTCGAAAGGGAGTGGTTATGTATATTTTTTGTTTCAGTAGTCAGTCCTCATTTTGCCATCTCTTCCAACATTTGACGTTTTATTTACGAATACTGGGCCAAAGCGGGGGGTATGATCCTTACAGCCCCCTCTTTAGTCACGCCACTCATCGCTGTACAATTTCTTTGATCAAAGGTGTTGATCTCAGTTGGACAATTGTTGTTAACCTTAGTTTGCACCCACGTAGCACAACCTAGACTGCATTTTGCAGGCTAACGAGGCCCTGACGTCTGAACCTACATCCTGTCATCAAATTCATCTTGTCACTCTTTCATCTCTATCTTCGCGATTAACCAAACGTGGCAGAAAAGCGAAGCGAAATAAAACAATTCACACAACCAAACCCAAATCTCGCTACAATTTCATATCGCCATTTCATATTCTCATTACCTTATTCTCTCTATACTTTTCCGTTATTATCTATCTTTATTTCTCCAGAGCGCTGCAACTTCAGGGATCACTGGTTCGAATCCCGGCCTGGTCTTTAAGTATTTAAATCAACCAGTCTTTATTTATCTCCCTTCTAAATTACTACATCTTCCTAGGTATTTCTAGCTCTGCTAATAAGCTTTATCACCGTATTACTGTTTTAACATTTCTCATACAATTCCTCAATTGGTGCGACGTCATGTGTTTTATAGTTTATCATCAACTCATTTCAGCGCTTAACCAAGAGAGGTAAACGAGGCACAGGAATAAAATGCGCAACATGCGTGATCAATCATTGTGACGTTACACTATAATATAACTATAACATAGTAATTGATTCAGTAATTAATGATAAAATCATAGGCATGCAAATATTTACAATCACGTGGCTAGTGACGTATTCCAGACTATATCTCGTTTACTGGGCAGGTTATCACGTTATCAGAAGCGTGCAACAATGGAGACCAGCAACAATCAGCTCGCTTGGCTACTAACAAACATGCGTGCGAATATGATAAAAACTCCGACGCAACTGTAGTGACTCAACAATGCTGCAGGAAGATTAACAATCGCCATATTGTTGTGATTTTCACGTCAAGGTTCTCCCTCTTAACGTGGCGAACGAGACTTGTCAACGTCATCGAATGCGTGACAGTCTTTTGTTTCTCGAGCGTGCAAACAATCTGCGATTCCCGCTGGTTCGATTCAACGTCCGGACGGCCGGAGGAATTAGCCATTTCTCCCCTTCCGGCAAGTTCCTTCGGATCCACCTGGGGGTGCGGCCCCGGACGCGTATGCAACCACGCACGACGTACCTGCGATGTCGTGACGTCTATATCGAGATTTCAGGCACGAACATCCGATCGGGAGGAGTCCTTTCGTACTGGTGACATGTTGATTGGCGAGAAGAGGGGGAGGGACCGTTTGGTGGGGGGCAACAATGTCGCCAGATTGCGTGCCGTGGTCGGGGGTGGAATACACCCCGAGTGAGAGCGAGATGGGGAAGTTACCAAAGAGAAGAAAAAAATGAAAGGTTGGCTTTATGCTATCTGCATGATATCACATGAGGCTGCAACCTCTCCCCTCATCCCGAACCCCGCCGCATGTTCAGTGATTTGCATGACGCGTTTGACAAGTGGCTTCCACAATACCTGGCCTACATGGAACAGGGAGCGGGGTAGGAACGCCATCCCCAATTGAAGGGTTGAGTGCGCCAACAGCCTGGCTATCTTTTCCACGTATTTCTACACGGGGAAAGAATTTAAGAGATATACAGTGGCGCCACTCTAAGAATATAGAGGTGACCCTTTGCGAAGACACCCAAATGTTTCCCTCACTTCCACGTAGTACACCCTGGACTGCATTGTTAAAGACTAACGAGGCTCTGGCGACTGGAATCATATTCAGTATAATCCTCTTTGAGGCCTGTGTTGTGAGATGTCTATGTGTATTTCTGATTACACTTTCATCAGTTTCATCATCATTCATCCACATCTTACGTGATTAGCCAATAGTAAAAGTAAAATAAATAAAATCAACCAATCAGTACTCTTCAGTCTGTAAGATAGGCTCATCTATACTGAAGATTATAAATTGTAGGGTGTCATGAAATGTATTTTTGTAATTGAAGTGCACGGACCTCTATTTGTAACGTGAACTGCTTAACTGCCGCGGTGGCTCAGTCGGTAACGCGTCTGACTACCACGCCAAAGGTCCCGGGTTCGATCCCGGCCGGTTCAAATCCGGGAACTTTTCTAACGTTGGAAGCGGCCCCGGCGCCCACCCAGCGTCGGATGACATGGATACCCGGGGGAAACCCTGGGGGGTAAAGGCGGTCAGGGCCGTGTTGCTGATCACATTACCCCCACTAATGACCGGTTCAAGAAAGTGTGGGGGCGTTACTCCCACACCCCCTATACTCCTTCATGGCATGGTGCTAAGCACAGGGGAGTACTTTACTTTTTCTTTTTACTGCTTAACAAATAAATACCTACATTTCTTAACATAAACTCATTATTGTTTAAAATATAGGTTTGTCGATTGACTTTTAAAAGGATGATTCAATAATCCATTAAGCGTCAGTTAATATATTTTTATTAGATTTTAGACAGCGTTTCTAACTTGGAGCAAAAGAAATTGATATATCTCATTTTTAAATTTTTATACTCTTCTTTATTGATGTATATCACAGGGGAATTCTATTGTCACTACATTTCTTAATGTAAAAGTAACTATTCTACTGATAGTTAAGCAACGTTTGTCTCAATGAAACTTAACACTGTTAATTAAAAATAACTACCCTTAAAATACTTTTCTAGATTTGTAGCTGTAAGTGAACAATTTTGTGTCACGGGTCTTTACTTAAAAATAAATTTATTTTAATTTCTATGAACTGTCAAATGATGAAAAATAAATTGCTTAAGATAAAGAGAGAAGGTGATTGACCTTGGAATATTCTAGTGGAGTTGAAGGGAAATGTAAAAGTCAAAGAAGATTTTTTTTGTGTCAACGGTGAGAGACAATAAAAGTCAAAGGTAAATTAAAAAGTTAAGATAAACGAACAATATGTACAATATCTTCTACATTCTAACTTAATTATGTATAGCTATACTTAAAATTTTCCAAATGACAATTTTATATTGTTCACTTACAAGACAATATAAAGTTGGGAGTATTTCATTTAATTTTAAAAATTTAGATTCAGGGTCAACGAATTACATTTTGTTATGAAAGGAGGCAAAACAACTCGCTCGCACCAATAACCTTTCAATCACAGCTGAAGAGTCAGTCTCATCAAATGGTATATCGATTTTTTCCTACACAGTATTCGCAGTGCAATTATGTTCCATCCATTTCACGTTATGTTTTAATTGACTCTATTAAATCGACAGCCCTAATAAAATAGGATTTTCTTGTATCAATTCAATTCATAATCATGAACTCGTTGTGGTATACAATTAACTATTTTTTGGAGGTTTTCATTACATTCGTAAGCATTTTTTTTAATGTTTTGAAAATTGGGGTGCGCATTATATTCGAGTAAATACGGTAAGCATTGCGACATGAAAGGAAGTTGACAAAAAGATTTATCTACAGTAACATTATTTTGAATGGAAACATTTTGAATATATTCCTGATATAATTGTGTTTGTAATTGTTACTTTGTTATCTGAAAATATAATTGAGTTACAGTTACTCATTTCAGAAAATATCTAGTTACATTGGGTTACTCGAAAAGAGTAACTCTTACTTCAAAACTCGGCTATACAACCTTAAATTAGTCGTTGCTGATTGCATGTCTAAATGAAAATTATGCCATAATGGCGCAGTAAGGCTCTTCAGTTATAAGTAATACAAGCAGAGGTTACTCGAAGAGAACTCTTACTTCAAAACTCTGCTATACATATTTACTCCAACAATAAATTAGTCCTTGCTGGTTACATGTCTAAATGAAAATTATGCCATAATGGCGCAGTAACGCTCTTCAATTATAAGTAACACAAGCAGAGGTTACTCAAAACGAGTAACTCTTACTTCAAAACTCTGCTATACATATCTACTCCAACAATAAATTAGTCCTTGCTGGTTACATGTCTAAATGAAAATTATGCCATAATAGAGCAGTAACGCTCTTCAGTTAAAACTAACACAAGCAGAGGTTACTCGAAAAGAGTAAGTCTTACTTCAAAACTCTGCTATACATATCTACTCCAACCTTAAATTAGTCGTTGCTGATTGCATGTCTAAATGAAAATTATGCCATGATACAGCAGTAATGCTCTTCAGTTATAAGTAACACAAGTAGAGGTTACTCGAAAAGTGTAACTCTTACTTCAAAACTCTGCTATACATATCTACTCCAACCTTAAATTAGTCGTTGCTGATTGCATGTCTAAATGAAAATTATGCCATGATACAGCAGTAACGCTCTTCAGTTTATAAGTATCACCAGCAGATCCATAAATCGCTCTAGAAGTCCACAAAGAAGAAAATTCCCCGCTGATCTGATAACTTTAATTTTGTTAATTCTCAAATTGTGATCCCGAGATGCTGCGGTGGCAATTTTTGCGTCTTTCCGTTGTCGATTCTCTTTTTGCTCTCGCTCTGCGGCATTCTCTCCGGCTTGCCTCTTTCTTGAGAGATTAACCAGCGGAACGGGAGGAATCACCATGGAAACCTCCTCCGCAATTACCCCCGGCAATCACAGAGGCGGGCGTCGGTGCGCTAATCCAATTATGACGGCACTGTCTGCGATACAGGCGCCGGGACGCTGCCGTACACAACCGCTCTTCTTTCAAACGACCCTTTTTTGTTTCTGGTTGCTTGCTATCCTCTTTCTGTCACTGAAATTATTCCTAGTGTCAGGTTTCCATTGTTATCCCATACATTGCAGCCTTTGTTCCCCGCACACACACACATATTACTAATGTTGGTAATGGAAGGCTAATTTAACGCAGAATTTCCCTCACAGAATCAAAATTTCCCTTTTCTATAGAAAAATTTTCCCTACGTGGAAACAAAATTTCCCTTTCCTTGCATAATTATTAAGCTCGATTTCCCAAAGAGTGTGTAAAGTGTATTCTTTAAAAGCAAATACCCGGTATTCACAAACCTTTTAAGCCTAGTTTCTTCTTTATGCTCTAAAAATGCATCTATTTACAGGATTCTATAAGGACTTCTTTACAGAAATTAAAATTTCCCTTTTCTAAAAGAAACATCCCTTTCTATTTACAAATTAATATACAATGCGCACATCATGTTTGAGTGAAGAGATAAACACAGTGGAGTTCCGTTTATGTTCGAATTTGATTCCATTTTATTGAACACGCCTAGATTTAAAATGAGTCAATTTTTGTTAGTGTGTGTGTGATGGGGAAGGGGAGGTGCAAAAGAGCTTAGAGCTACTTGAAATAATGTGAGAAGGAAAGCATGTTGTGAACCATTCTAAAAGTATTCTTGATCCTCATATCTTTCGTTCGCACTATTCAGATCTGAAGACCTTCATGTAGCAAAATTGAATCTTGACAACAAATTATACATATGACATGTGTCTTCACGCATTAATATGCCAACCTTCGTGGTGAGAGAAGAGGACAGCGCGCTACGACGCTAGGTTTCTGGGTTCGAATCCCGACCTGGACATGTGTGTTCCTTGTGAGCGTCGTTTAATTGTGCATATGGTTTAGTGATTTTAGTGCTACTAGTGATAGGTGGTGTGGAACAAAATCCTGGGCCCAGTGATGAAATGGGAGAGATCAAAGCAATGCTGCAAGAACTCAAGGCTTCGAACGACTCCTTAGTTTCCGAAGTTCGGCAATTCGGCACCTCACTCAAAACCCTCGTCACTAGAGTGGACGTTCTGCAGAGAGATGTTGGCTCCCTTACGAAACGTGTGGAGGAACTGTCTCAACAAAATAACTGGCTGGAACAAAGACTGGACGACCAAGAAGACAGAAGCCGACGCGATAACTTGGTGTTGTACGGTGTTGAAGAAGGGGACTCGGGAGAAGACTGGAGCCAGACGGAGACGAAAGTGCGAACGATAATTAAGGACAAATTAAACATCGATCTGCAAGAGGATTCCATCCAGAGAGCGCATCGGATCAACACAAACAGTAACCGAGGTCCTCGTCCCATCGTCTGTCGCTTTTTGCGATACAAGGAAAAAGAAAAAGTTATTGGATGCCGCAACAAACTGAAGGGAACGAAGATATTTCTGGACCAAGACTTCTGTTATTCCACTCGCAAAGAACGCCAAGGATTACTCGAGCATATGCACCGAGCCCGGAACGCTGGTCACCGTGCGTACATTAGTTATCGCCATCTTGTGGTCGACAACATAAGATATTCCCTGCGCGATCTGCAAGCTGACCCTGGCAACCCTTCTGATGCCCAAAGTGTTGGTCCCCGCCTGGAGCAAAGTGAAAGCGGAGGTCAAGAACCCTCACCCCTCGTTCGTCCAGGAAATCTAGGAATGCAGGATGGAAGGGGGAGCAAGTGGGCAAGAGGTAGCGGTCTCCGAGCTCTTTGAGGACGTCAAGGTAGCCACGCCCAGCGCAACTTGTCAGGTAAGAAGTTTATTTCACCTGTTCGTGTCCCTGCTTTTGTGGAGACGTCAATCAATCTTGCTAGAACTGACCCTTCCAAAACTCTGTGCGGCAATGAAAAAAACATAATTAGCATGAACATAATTTATCAGAATCTGAGAGGAGTTCGATCAAAAACCAAACAGTTCTTTTTAAGTGTATTGAGTAACAATTACGACGTGGTCTTGTGCACGGAAACGTGGCTAAATTCTTCAGTTTCAGATTCCGAACTACTCGACGATAGATATAGCGTGTTCAGGTCAGATCGCAACACGTTAGAAACTGGCAAAACACTAGGTGGCGGTGTCCTCATCGCCATAAAGAGAAAATTTAATCCTGTAATGGTCGATGCTCTTTTACACGAACAAAGCATTGGCAGTTTAATTACAAAGTTTAAAACAGAATCTGGTCGCGATTGTTACATGTGTGTAGTGTATATTCAACCTGCATCTCCCGTGGACGTATACGAGAACTTCTTTAGTCATATAACTGCACATTATCCTCTGGGGAGCCCGTTGGTCATTGCAGGTGATTTCAACATCCCTGAAATTAAAAATTCCAACACTGAGTTGCTCACGTTAGGCGCACAATGTCGGGAACTGAAATATTTCCTCGATTTCAACGACCTCAAAAGCAAAAATTTCATCCAGAACGCCAATAGTAGAACTCTCGACCTAGTCTTAACAAATATTGAAAATACTAAAATATTTCGCCAAGAGCCTCTGGTAAGCGAAGATAAACACCATCCGGCTCTAGGAATAACTTTAACACAAACCATGCCTAAACAAAGAGCTTTAAATCCAAACATCCAACGATATAATTTCAAGAAAGCAGACTTCATTAATTTGTATCGGAAACTCGAATTAGCTGACTGGGACCAAATAAAAGAATGCGAAGACGTAGATATTGCCGTTGATAAATTTTATGAAATAATCGAAAGCATTTTTAATGAATGTGTTCCACGCTCTCGCTCCTCTATAAAAAAATCTTACCCATGTTGGTTCACGCGGGAAATTATTAAAAATCTGAAAGCAAAATCACGTCACCACAAAAAATGGAAACAAAGAATGGGAAATGTAACGCATCACGAAATTAAGTATAAAACCTTAAGAACGAAATTAAAATGGGAGATCAGTAAAGCTTACCAAAACTATATTGAAACTTTCGAAATCAATCTTGCTCATGATACTAACCAGTTTTGGTCCTTCATTAAAAATCAAAGAAAAAATCCACCCGTGCAGCCAACTAAGTATAATGATAAAACCATTGACGATAATGAAAGTATCCAAGATCTCTTTGCAAAGTATTATGAATCCGTATATTCCAAAGAACCATCTATCTACAAAGATCCGCATCCTAATGTAAACATGAACTCACTTCCTAGTATCTTAAATATCTCTGAAATATCACTAAATGAAATTGAGGAAGCCATTAAAAAACTGAAACCTAAAAAATCCGCCGGCCCTGATTCAATCCCCCCTTATGTAATTAAAGGATGTTCGGAAATTCTTAAGTACCCTCTTCACACCCTTTTCAACTTGGCTGTCAGAACTTCGAGATTTCCAGCAATATGGAAAACAACAGAAATCTGTCCGATTCCCAAAGCCGCTGATAAGGCTGACATATGTAACTACAGGCCTATTGCAAAATTGTCAGTACCAGCAAAACTCTTCGAGCAGATAATATCCAAACATATATATTTTCATATTAAACCCATTCTTTCCCCCAAACAGCACGGATTTGTCCAAAAACGCTCAACCGTAACCAATCTTGTCGAACTGACAAGCTACATTGCACCCAGTATAGCTAATAAAGGGCAAGTTGACGTTTTATATACAGACTTTTCAAAGGCATTTGATACAGTTCACCACGATATATTAATACAGAAATTTGCCAACAATAGCCTTTCTCCTCCACTTATTACCCTTCTTTCTTCCTATCTGCAGAACCGCCGACAATATGTCGTGTATCAAGGCTGCAGATCAACCGAATTCGTGGCCAGTTCGGGAGTTCCACAGGGGTCGAACCTTGGTTCCTTGCTATATTTAATTTTTATAAACGATTTGCCAGAACTACTCACAAAATGTGAGACATTAATCTTTGCTGATGATGTTAAAATATATAAAAATATCGAAAACGCTGATGACTGTACAATATTACATGAAGAGCTGAATAACTTGCTTCAGTGGTGTGAAATTAATAAAGTCAGCCTAAACCTAAAGAAATGCAAACTTGTATCATTCACCCACAACAGACACCCTATTCAACATTCATACACTATTTCTAATGTGTTAGTACAAAGTGAGAATATAGTTACCGACCTAAGGGTCACTTTTGACCAAAAGTTAACATTCCAATCACATATTGCCCGCATTTTAAGCGAAGCTCACAGAAATTTGGGATTTATAATGAGAATGGGTCATCAATTTAGAAAAAAGGAAACATTTCTCTTGCTATATTATACGCTCGTCAGATCTAAACTCGAATATGCTTCTCTTGTTTGGAACCCGCAATTCAAGAAAGATATCGAAAAATTAGAAAAGCTTCAAAATAAATTTCTCAGATATCTACTATTTAAACTTGATGGTACATATCCAAAACTCACTCCTAGCAACATATTACGCGAAATCTTTAATATTCCGTCACTCGACGAAAGGAGGCAAACAAGTCAAATAACTTTTCTCTCCAAGCTTATCAATGGTAAAATAGATTATTTTAATCTGTTGTCGAATTTAAATTTTTATGTGCCAAACTGTATGTTAAGGCCCAGAACTGATCTCTTTCAAATCCCCCTTGGAAGAACCAAAATGACCGAAGCTGAACCCATGAGGAGAATGTGCAAGTTATTTAATTCAGTTTCTAAGAATAATCCAAGCGTAGACCTATTTAAATGTAATTGTAACATAAGATCTAATCGCTGAATTTCTGTATGTTTTGTTTTGTTTTGTTCATTGAATTTTGGTTTTCATTCAGCTTTTAAGGTTATATCCAACAGTTTAGCTTCATTTATTATTGTATTGTCTCTGTGTTCCCTTTGCTTCTATAATCTAATAATTAATTTCTTCTCACAATTGTTTTTAAATGTAAAATGTATATTGCGTCATTCATATTTCTTGTTAATTTTCTTAGTTATGTTCTTGTTTATGTAATGGTGTCATCCCATATTGAACACTGTAATTGGGCGTGCGCCTGTTGTGTTTCAATTAAAATAAATAAAAATAAATAAAAAATAAAATAAAAAATAAATGAATGTGGCACAAGTGGCAGAAAAGCGAAGTAAAATAAACCAAATCAATCAATCAATTAATCAATCGTGCATCTCTTTAACTGTTATAGATTGATTGTCCACTTTATGCACAGTAAGGCTAATCGGGACTGGACCTACAGTTTAAAGTGGAATCCGAACCACTACGTGCCTCCACAGGGTATCGAACCCTGGACCTAACTGTTATAGAAAACTAAATACTAACTCATCCGTGGCTAATACTAAGAATACTAACTGTGTCGCTACAGCAACACAAGCTTTCCATCTGTCCCTATCCCGGGCAAGATCAATCCAATCTTTTACATCCTTACCGATTTTCTTCAGGTCCATCGCCACGTTATCTATCCATCTTCACCTTGGCCTTCCAACAGGTCTCTTACCATCAGGATTTCCAACATTTTAAACCTTTTCCCCTTATGTTTTAAAAATGCATGCATTTACAGAATACTAAACTTACATATTTTTCTTCCAATAACGGGGCCAGAAATAGCAACGGAGGGGGGGGGGGTGACAATATTTTCTGTGGGGGAGGTCACATTTAATATATCCTTAAATACAATATAGTTTTTCTTGTTTTATAAGGGACAGGAAGGGGTGGTCTAACCGGGATAAGCCCACCCCCTGTCCTCCTATGGTGTGGTCACTGCTATACACCCCTACATCATCCACCTACGAACTCAATCGCGGAGAAAACAACTTCACAAATGCGATATTACTGCACCTGACACGGTCGGCGAAATCGATCTCTGCTTTCTCTCCTCTTTACCCCATTTCCCGGCAGAGAAGAAAAGGTTCACGTTTGCCTCAACACGAAAGGGAGGAAATTGCCAGGACCAACACCTGTTTCACTACGGAGGAGAAAAAGAAATAGGCAAATATTACGAAAGCGAACGAGAACTTGGAATAGATAGTGGAAAATTAAATTGACCTCTTTTCGCACTTGGCAGAAAAAGGAATTTGTTTTAAAGATTGAGTTCTGAGAAGCTTTAGAAGAAAGATACTTACAGCAATACAAACATTTATTTATCAATTTTGTGTCATAACATATCCGCGTATTATTGAGCAACAATTTCTCACAACGAAAAATATTTCCGTCTCAGTGCTTTTAGCATCTACAGAAAGAAAATAATAAAGGATCGCAATTATCAATAACACAGTTGAAGAATGATTGTGAATAATGGAGTAGATGATGACGCAATGGATACCACTGTTTCGCGCTCCATCTATGATAACTGACAGACAACTCAAGTCACCAAGTGCGCAACCATGTACGTGGATCATTTGAAGTCATCCTTGATTATTAAAATAGACATTACCTTGGCTTCATTATAGTCTTTGTAAAATAAAATATGGGTTCCGCACCATCTTTTCTCTCGAGATTTCGGTCAGTGTATGGGACCGATTGCCACACACCATTGTGAGGAAATTGGGTAGCTACGAATGAGTCATGGAAACCTACAACAAAGACTGGGGGTTCGTCGTGCTGACCACACGTCACCCCGTAACTGATTGGATGCTCTGCCACATCAGCAGGTAGTAGTGAGGCCGGACGTTGTTATGTAGGCCCTGGCCCCCAAGGGCTGTTGCGCAACGGATTATTATTAATCAGCAACTTAAATATACACTCCCATGTTTACATAAATAATTCTAGTTTAAACTATTCCTTCCTCACGCGCTACGACATTTCACTCATTACGATTTCCTATCTTGACAGGTCGTTCTAATGATCTTCAATATATGGACAGTCACTGGCAAATAAAAATTGTGCACCTAGTTTCTAAAATAATCGCTTCTCTGCAAGGCGCTGCGTGTTTTGTTGATTGATCGGTTGATTTGCTTTACATTACTTCGCTACTCTACTTTCGGCTTATTTGCGAAGATGGGGATGAGTGATGATTAGACATCAGATTTTAGGTTTTTAACCTTTTTTTTCCTTTGAAGGTAAATAAGAAATAACAAGTTATGTCAGTGTATCATTAAAAAATGCAAGAACTGACGATGTTTTATAGTGCCTAAAATAACCATTTTTGCTAAACCTATTTTAGGTTTGTGGGCCTAAATGAAACCTTTCTTTAGGTTCTATATATTTTTTTAGATCTTACAGGATTTTTATATCTCACAGAGGTATTTACTTGGTTTGGTGATGAAACAATTCAATGACTGGCATGTTTGAAACATGTTTTCTGTCGATATCCCCCCCTCAAGTCTATGATGTTTTTCAAAGCTCTAAACAAAACAACTGACGAAATGCCATACAAATGAAAATTTGGTTAAAATATTAATATTCGGTTGTTACAATGTAAGTTTTACGTACTAAAATTTCATAAGGTTCTTGTGATTTTTTTTAAAGATTGTATGTAATTAGTACTTTTCAGGAATTTTGAACCATTTAAGTTTCTTTGGAACCAACTTCACGATTTAATATTATTAGAACCTATTTAAGAATTTTTAGAACCTATTTTAGGATTTTTAGAACATATTTTAGAATTTTAGAGCCTATTTTAGGGTTTTAGAGCCTATTTTACGATTTTAGAGCCTATTTTAGGATTTTTAGAACCTATTTTAGAATTTTATAGCCTATTTTCAGAACCTATTTTAGGATTTTAGAGCCTATTTCAGAATTTTTAGAACCTATTTTAAGATTTTAGAGCCTATTTTAGGATTTTTAGAACCTATTTTAGGAATTTAGAGCCTATGTTAGGATTTTTAGAACCTATTTTAGGAATTTAGAGCCTATGTTAGGATTTTTAGAACCTATTTTAGGAATTTAGAGCCTATTTTAGGATTTTTAGAACTTATTTTGGGATTTTAGAGCTATTTTTAGAACCTATTTTAGGATTTTAGAGCCTATTTCAGAATTTTTAGAACCTATTTTAGGATTTTCAGAACGTATTTTAGGATTTTAGAGCCTATTTTAGGATTTTAGAGCTTATTTTAGGATTTTTAGAACCTATTTTAGGATTTTAGAGCCTATTTTTAGAACCTATTTTAGGATTTTAGAGCCTATTTTTAGAACCTATTTTAGGATTTTAGAGCCTATTTTATGATTTTTAGAACCTATTTTAGGATTTTAGAGCCTATTTTAGGATTTTAGAGCCTATTTCAGAATTTTTAGAACCTATTTTAGGATTTTCAGAACGTATTTTAGGATTTTAGAGCCTATTTTAGGATTTTAGAGCCTATTTTAGGATTCTTAGAACCTATTTTAGGATTTTGAGAACCTATTTTAGGATTTTAGAGCCTATTTTAGGATTTTAGAGCCTATTTTAGGATTTTTAGAACCTATTTTAGGATTTTTAGAACCAATTTTAGGATTTTAGAGCTTATTTTAGGATTTTGAGAACCTATTTTAGGATTTTAGAGCCTATTTTAGGATTTTAGAGCCTATTTTAGGATTTTTAGAACCAATTTTAGGATTTTAGAGCTTATTTTAGGATTTTTAGAACCTATTTTAGGATTTTAGAGCCCATTTTAGGATTTTAGAGCCTATTTCAGAATTTTTAGAACCTATTTTAGGATTTTCAGAACGTATTTTAGGATTTTAGAGCCTATTTTAGGATTTTAGAGCCTATTTTAGGATTTTCAGAACCTATTTTAGGATTTTTAGAACCTATTTTAGGATTTTAGAGCCCATTTTAGGATTTTAGAGCCTATTTCAGAATTTTTAGAACCTATTTTAGGATTTTGAGAACCTATTTTAGGATTTTAGAGCCTATTTTAGGATTTTAGAGCCTATTTTAGGATTTTAGAACCTATTTTAGGATTTTCAGAACCTATTTTAGGATTTTAGAACCTATTTTAGGATTTTTAGAGCCTATTTTTGGAACCTAAAGGGACACTTTTTAGAACCTAGAAATCCGAGGTCTAGTGATAATATAATAAAATTGATGAATGGACACTCACAAACATCCCCAGGCCAGGATTCGAACCCAGGACACCTGGCGTCGTAGCGCGATGTGCTAACCACATCAGACACGAGGGCCGGCGCTGCGTGTGTTGTATAACTCTACGGCGGTGGTAGAAGCTGCCATTGAAAATTTGCTGTTAAAATCTACTCATCGCCGTTGAGTTAGGCAACACACATAACGTCTTGCAAGGAAGCGAGTATTTCAGGATATAGGTGTCCCATTTTTTTGCCGGTGACTGTACCTGATGTAACAATTTTTTGCCTTGGGATTGCTAAATCTAGCGTTTATCGTACCTTGCTCGGAATATCCACAATGAAAATAATGAGTCTGCATCAGCCAAGGAAACGTTGTTTTTTCGTCCTTCCGTCCCGACTCTCCCTTATTTCCTATTGATCTCGCCGACGCGAAGGGAGGAAGACGTCGAAGGGGGAGGGGATCCTCGAAGGTGCGACACGGAGGGAAGAAATGAAGGAAGGTGAGAAGATAACGAAGGATGATATTACCTGCAGTAAAACGAGCGGGACCCTTCCTTCTCTCGAAAGCCTCCTCCGAAGAAAGTCATATCAAACGAAGGGGGGTTAACCTGAGCACTTCTAATGGGAAGCTGGGAAGATGTTACGGGGAGAGGACGGGATGGGGAGAAATGGTTTCGTGCCGAAGTATCTCGGGCAGTGACGAACGCGTTTATCGCCGTTAAACCAATGTTTTCCATATATTTTTAAGGATTTTAACTTTAATATAGCACCGTGAACTTTTCCATACCTATATGGGTAATTGCTGATTATACCGGATGATCCGTTTGAGATGTCAGAAAAGTAAAGCTTTATACACAAGAGGTTAATGTACGTATATCCGAGCAGCTTGTTGTAATATAAACAGAAGGATGTAAGTTTCGAGTGAGTAGAGGTTTACAGACTTCACCCACATGGCGGCGCTAATGTGCATGCTAACAAAGGCGGTGATTACGGTACAACAGCACACACAGTATGCGAAATTTTCGAGTATTACATGCATGCTACTGCCGCCACGCAGCTGAAGTCACTAAACCTACAATCACTCGAAACTTACATCCTTTGTGCTTATATTACAACAAGCTGCTCGGAGATACGTACATTAACCTCTTGTGTATAAAGATTTACTTTTCTGACATCTCAAACGGATCACTTGGTATACGCAAAGCAAACTTCTAAACCAGAATTTAAGCAAATTACTTAAAGAACTTGTATACTGGTTTATGTACGCCACTGATCGTTCCCCATTGCACCCTTCTGATGACCAGGTTTTCTCACAGATTAAACACGGGGCGTGTGAGGGAGCCGAAGAGACAGTGGGTTTAAAAACGTGGTTTAAGTGGTCGATCGACCCCAGAAAACAGCTTTGGCGGGAGAAGACTATATACGAAAACACGAAATCTATAAACATAATTACCCTATTTGATCCTAAATTGAATTTTTACTCTGCATAATTAATTCTGAAAGGACATTTTGGAAGTAAGACGCTCTTTAACGTCTGATTTTCATACATTAAATTATCTCACAAAGTCCATACCAATATCATAATTTTTCGTCGCATACCCAAAATGGTGAAATTGCATTTCTATCATGATAATACGAGTCTATATATATCACAAGTTATTATCTGAATGCTCCCTTTTAACTGTTGGATAATTTATATAAAATGTATTTTTCAAACCATAAAATATTTTCTATATCATGTCAAATGTTGTTAACTATCACATCAAGGCTTAAGAGCCCCGTACGATGTTAATTTTGAGGCGTGATCAGGAAATAATGTACGGGAGAATTTTATAAAGAGGTGCTGTTATAAACATGCCAATCTCTAATCAAAAGCTAAGATTTTTTTTGTAACCACGAGAACATATAACTACAGAGTAAGGTAATGAAATTTTTCGACGATCGTAAAATAACTCAAGTTGTTACGTTCATTGGATGTTTTATCACGAAATATTTGGTAATGATGTACGGATTTGCAAATGTAAGATCCTCCACACAGACTAGTGGACTTAACTAGCGGAACAAATGCAGGACGAAATACTGTAACAGCCAGTTCTAAACAATATAAAATAAAATAATATGCATAACTAATTGTTTAGAGCAATGTGGAATATTATACAAGATCACGTATTCAATCAAAGTTTCATTTTCCAACTATAGAGGTCACGAATATTTTAGTTATATACCAGTATGACGGGGTTTCTTAAAGCTGTATTTTAACCATGAAGCTCTATAATAGAATAATTCCTTTTAAAATGGAGATAATGTCATTTGTAAAATACACTTTTCAGAACGATATCTGAAATATAAACTACTTTTCAAGCAAAAGGTAATGTTGAAATCATCTGTTTTTTTAGGTAAATACAAATAGTAAAAAATATAAAGATAATTTTATTTTAATGTAAATAAAGAATATACATATATTAAATTAGTTTGATACTGCGTTACCACGTTTCACTGGTGAGTACAGCGTGAGGGATTACGTCTTTTTCCCAAAAGGGAGGATTAATTATTGTGAAGAATGTATATAGTATTATATCACAACGAACATAAAGCAAGAATATTCTACATCAAATATTTCCCAGGTTTGTGACAGTTTTCTCTGGGAAAATGAATTCTCAAGTTTATCTCTTTGTTTCTGTAATCATTGTTAATAAAAATAGCGTAGAACAACTTCTATTTCACAAATATCTACTAATGCCATCTATCATCGTACACTGGAAGGGTCCTGAGTTTGTTCCTTGGTGCAGGTACACTTTACAGTGGTTCAGATCCCACTTTGATGGTTCAGTCGCGATTGGTTATTCTGACTACAAATTGGACCTATCTGTGTGTGGGTGGTTGTGTTACATAATATGATTAATATCTAGAAAAAATGCACATTGTACAGGATGGTGCAGAAGTAGGTTGGCAGTCTTTCTTTTATTTTACATTGAGTGGTAGCATTGCTGGCCCCCACGATCGCCAGACATTACGCCCGTGGATTTACATAATGTCACTGCTGTAATAAATGGCAACGCTAAAAGTACATGTCAACTGTGAATTGTCAACCTACTTTCGCACCACCCTGTATCTCCAGGAAATATATCTCATATGCTCACAGCCTATTTTGTGCCCCTCCCAGAAAGAAATTCTAGCTCCCCCTATGCCTCGATGGAAGCGAGTAAAACGAAGGAGAGGTAAGAATCAGGTGAGGTTCCAAGTCCAGGAAATCTTGGAGCTTGTAAAAAAAGTACCGGGGAGCTAAGGTGATACAGGAGAGGGTGGGAAATAGCTTGGAGGTGTGTAAATGGCTGCCTGTTAAGGAACGGCAAGGGAGCCAATGATTTATAGAAGAATTACAGGAGGTAGATAGAGATGCCAGCCGGATAGCGTCGCCAGCGGAGGGGCGCTCCAGCACCGGAGCCTCCAGAGAGGGGCCCTGGCTCCGGCATCGATCCGCCGTCCCAGACAGCGTGGAGCCTCGGTCGGCAGCTTTAAAGGGGAACAATGCGGGGCGTGGTCGGAGGGCGGTTTTACAACGGCGACAATTACACGCCCTACGCGCGTCACAATGACTTCAATGAATGGGACCACTTCATCAACGCAACCCCTTCGTGGCAGACTACCCCGCATGGCGCCCTTACCCCCACGAGAGTGTATATAAAAAAAACTACTTCCATTGTCGTTATCAAACAATGCCACCTGCTAATTCACTTGTCTAGCACTTAATGAGAAATGCGTTTCGTCCCGTTCACGTGTCGCTACGCACAAACACACGTTTTTACTGGAGTTTGGGTTGGACGGTTTCCGTTTTGTCTCGTTCTCCCGATTGTAAGGGCGGAATTAAGCCAAGTGAAGCCGTTTAACTTTGATGGGATTTGTAAACTGTTCTTGGAGTGAGGAACTCACTAATTCATTGTTCTGTTACTTAATACTGGTTCGGCTAAAATTTAGCTTCCTCACCTTTACACTCCCAGTTCCAAAGTTTCAATGTTGGAGGATATTTACAAGGGAAGTTGAAGTCTTGAAGGGCTAACCAAGTTATAGATATTGAAGTGTGGGGGGTGGGGGGAGCCACGGGAGAGAGTTTGATTGATTGATTGATTGATTTGGTGTTTTAAGTCCACTTTATGCACAGTAAGGCTAATCGGGACTGGGCCTACAGTTTAAAGTGCGATCCGAACCACTATGTGCCTCCACCGGGTATCGAACCCGGGACCCCTTGTTTACAAGGCGACGACGCTACCACTGCGCCATGGGGGAGGCCCACGGGAGAGGGGAGGGTCGAGGTCGATTCTTGAGGTGGTTGATTTCTCAGGTGGGACCCTTTCGAACTAAATCCCTGTGTGGAGCGGCTCGGAAGTTCAATCGACCTCTAATACCTAAGGGATACCGGAAGGTGACCGAAGCGTGGTACTGATCACAATACCTAAGTAAAAGTAGGGGACCCTACTTCCACCGATATTACTTCACGGCATAGTCATATTGCTACGTGCAGGTGGTAACATAACCTTTTACACACTCGCGTCCTTACCTACGTTTACCAATCAACCTTTCTATAGGCTAGCTGCATCGATATAGATAAATAATGATAATATGAAACTGTCCAGTCCCAAAACCTGACGACCTTGAATCAAACCAAGTACCTTCGTTCTACTAACCGGTGATCCTTTTATTCGGAGATAGGTCAAGTTCCTCGTGCACATAGCACCGTGCCATGAAGGCACATTTAGAGGATGTGGGGGGTAAGGATCCACATATTCTCGATATCGGCCATTTTGGAAGTGATGCGATCAGCACCACGGTCCAGCCGCTTGTACCCCCCAGGGCTGCACCAAGGTACCCATTGATTTCAGGTTGGGTGAGCCCCAGAGCTGCTTTATTCGGGGACGAGACCGGGAATATTCCCACCTTTGGAATCGATCCCAGGTCTACCCGTGGCAGTCAGTCAACCTACCACTGTAACTATTGTGTATAAAACCCCTCGGGTTTTGAGATCGAACCTAGGCTAGGCAAGCCTAAAGCTACTCGCTTGCACCAGAGGTACGTTTATGGCTTGGGGTAACACCTCTGAGAAACGAAGGTAACATGTAAACAAGCTCCTGTGAAATAAGAACACTTAAGCATTCGATTTTAACACTTCGGTTGACTGGCCTGGCGTGGTCTTGAGAACAATAGGAAACGAATAAAGGAATGTTCGTTTACCTCTGGTGTCTTGCAGAGATGATCGTCTCGTTGATTGAGTAGACAAGGCTCGGTCCTAAAATGAAACTTCGATAGCGCATCACCTCCTCGCGGCAACTCCTTACGTATCAATCGATAATCAGCTCATAACTTGGAGGCAAGAACTGTTCACGCGATAACTTTCTGATTACAACTGGGCTGAGAAATGGTATCTCGATCTATTTAATGAAGATTCAAATTTCCGATCGTTAAAGCCGTTGGGAGAGTTCCGTTTTGTCGTTAACGGTCTTTTCTGCATAAAGCTGAGTTTACTTCTTTTTCGTACGATTTCCGGTAGAACCCAGTGTCAGCGGAGTTTTCAAGATCCGCTGAAGATTGCCGGTGTTATGTGTTTGTAGGAAGCTACTTCCAACGCTTCAGCCTTACCCCTTGTCGAAGAGATTAGTCTATCGAGTTATGATGCTAGGGGCCCCGGGTTCGAGTCACGACTTCGGCGTGATACGATTGTACCCGATTGCCAGGGACACGATTGATTTATTTTACATCGCTTTTCGGCAGTTTTTGGCTAACTGCGATGGTGGGGATATATGATGGTGCGATGAAATTGTTGAAAAAAACATGAAAAATATACATGGACAGCACATAACATGAATCCAACACAGGATTATAATGGCCGTGAACCCAGGGCCTTATCAGTCTGCAAAATGCAATCAATGGTGTACTACGTGGAAGGTAGAATGACATTCGGGTGTGTTTGAAAAGTGTCAACCCTTACACCCCAAGCGCCTCCCCGATGGAATAGTTGTAACGTCATCGACTTGTAATCAAGGAGTCCCGGGTTCGATACCCGGTGGATGCACTTGGCACAGTGGGTCGGATCTCACTTTAAACTGTAGGTCCCGTCCCGATTAGCCTTACTGAGCATGAGGTGGACTTAAAACAACAATTCAATCAACCTTACACTCCAAGCGACACGAGATGTGACGCCTTCGAACCTCTAACTTTCGATCTTGATTAATGAAGACATTCTTGGTAAATGCTTTTGCTATCGGTAGTCTTGCGTGGTTGCAATATGATGACCTAATCTAACAAAACCAGCAGGACAGCGCGACGTTTTCGTGGAAACTGACTATATGGGGTGATCCAGGCACCACGAAGAGTAATCGGATGCTTTTCCAGTAAAAGTAACTCGTCTTCCGGGTATAATTTTCCAGGATTTGATTACCGAAAGAACTGAAGCGTAAGCAATTCCTTCCCTCCTTAATGACCCTCTGATCGCGGACACGAGGCGGCCAGATTCGGCATCAGGTGCGAGCCCCATCTGGGGGGACGAAGCATTCAATTACAGGCATCTCAGCCAGCGATGACCCTGCATGCATTATTTACAGGAAACCGCCATTTTCATTGGCGAAGAAATACGGAGAGCAATTACGGTTGGCGCTGCGGAGAGATCTTCATTATCAACCTCGTAATGGGCATCGAGTCGGTGAAGGGGGAGAAGTTCCTCCCCTCCTTGCGACCTATTGTCAACTGCTAGGGTGGGAGACGATAATGACAAGTGCGGCAAACGAAGCGCAACATGCCATTTGCAGATATGCTCGATAATTGCTGGAGCCAGGGTTCCCAGAAAACGTTGCGTGTAATGGCGGTTGTCGGTGTCATTGAAAACAATAGTTGAGAGACAAGACACCAAGATACATCTCATTATCTTTCTAATGTAGTGGTTCTCAACCTTGGTGAGACCGCGGACGGAAAAATTCTTCTTTTAAAAGTCGATGCCCCCAATTCCAACAATTTTTCAGGTAAATACCTTGTAATACCCTGAACATTACGTTATGGTTGAATGTTATTTAGTTGGAATGTTGAGTCTTCTTCATTTTTTAAAATGTTGTCAACTGTTTAAGAGTGTCACAGGCAACTAGTATTAGAAGGACAAGTAGTCTAACCTGTATATGTTAACCTGTCAACGAAATTTACAAAATGAAAAAAATATATTATCCATCAACAGTCTCACGACATGCATAGCAACGGGGTAAAGAAGTATGAAGAAATTAAGAATAGTAATGATGCAGGTCTCCAAGTTTGTAAATGGTTGTGAGTTCAAGAAGAATTAACCATTTATTAAGGTTAAACCGAGAGGTTTATTTTACCAAGGTTGGTGATCCAGAGCCGTTTGCTTAGGACGTAAGGAGCGAAGAGTAAATTTCTTGTTCATAGATGGAGGCACATAATAACCTTTCCAAATTTTAAAATATTATGCACGAAGTAATATGTCTCCTTGAAATTATATGCTAATAAATACATTGTGGTTTAATCTTAAAGAGTAATAGTTCAGATATCAAGGCTTGTTGACAAATATGACATTAAATTTAAATTACTTATCAACCACTGGATCTAATTAAATCATGTAGTTTTTCAAGCCAACATCATGACATTATTTTGGTCATTGCAATTAAATTAAATGTAATTGTTGATTTTTATTCACAAATAGCTAACCATTTCTTAAACTTTATGCGTTAATTAATATATACTCTTGAAATTTATTTATGATAAGCATAAGAGAGTATGAGTTCGATTGTGTCTGAGCGTGTTGACAAATACACAAATTGGTATAAATTAGTTGACAGCGTCTGGTTCTAACGCAATTTTATTACATTAATTTGGTAAGTGATGATTTTAATTGGCAATGTTCTATTTCGGACACTGAATTAATCAGATGATTTCTACTTCAATATATGTGTTACTTGCACAGCTACTGAAGAACACAATATGCCATAGTGAACTAAGTTCAAATATCATTAGGGGTGTAAGGAGTGATCCTTCCACGTAGTACACTTCATTATGCAGACTAACGAGGCTCTGGTGTCTGGACCTACGACCAGTGTAATTCAAATAGGGCTGTGTGTGTGTTGCCCTATGTTTTGACCTTGTGTGTTGAGTGCCCCTTTACAGCCTCAGCATTTAACCAAAGTCAGAATATTTTAGTTCGTCGACATTACAGTTATGTTGTACTGGTTGTATTTTAGTTATAGTAAGGGGCTGGACTACTATAGTAAGGGGCAAAATGATCTAATGGTCTAATCAATCTTATCGCTGGTGGACCCCGAACGAAAGGCGGTTGCATCGTGGGATGGAAGTCGCTCACCCTTGCGGATCGAACCTGGTGGTGAAAATTGGAACTATTTTTTCAATAGCTTTCATTAGACACTCCATGGTCTCCATAGCCTCTGTACCAAGTTTCACCGCAATCCGTTGCTTCAATCTTGCTCCAGAGCGCTCTGAGAAGGGCAACTTCAATTGTGAACACTCGTTTTGTTTAGTATTTTGCCAGTCCACACACTGAGAAAAGTGTGTTGCGAATAGTATTGAGCGAATGTTATATCACAATATTGAAAAACTAAATATCTTCCAGGCGATGTCAACTAGACGCTATATCGTCACGATATTTTAGCGATGTGTATCGCGTCGGTGATATATCGTCACGATATTTGGCGATATATATCGTGTCGACGATATGTCACGATTGTCGATACATATCGTGTTGGCGAAATGTCGTCACGATATTTGCCCATATATATCGTGTCGGCGATATATCGTCACGATATTTACCGATATATATAGTTTTGGCGATTTGTCTATACATATCGTATCGGCGGTATATCGTCACGATATTTTAGCGATGTGTATCGTGACGGTGATATATCATCACGATTTTTTGGCGATATATATCGTGTTTGCGATATATCGTCATGATATTTGGCGATATATATCGTGTCGGTGATATATCGTCACGATATTTGGCGATGTATATCGTGGAGACATGTCGTCGATATCACGATACGGAAAAAATATCGTATTGTATCATCTGTGACGATATTTATCACGGTATCAAATTTCCGATATCGTCCTTCCCTTGTTGGGAATCAGCAGAATTAAGCTTTCTGAATGCATGAAACCGGATCGACGTAGGCAGAATTTTCTTTTTGGAAGGCTACATTGTTTCACATTTTGCAGAGAGCACCGACTCAGAAACATCTCTGTAGCGAGAGACGAGGCAGCCTCCCCTCCGATCCAATCGCGCGGAGTCTTTTTCCCGACCAATCACTGACTCCATTATGCTTGGGATGGCTCTTAAGCTGGAAGGGTTGCGTGTAATTGCATTACAGGCCGCGTAAGCAATGATCGAGCGGACTTTTCTCTAACTGCATCAGCCGGCCGATTGTTTACGCTAGGAAGGGCCTTTCCTTCCAGCCATTGGCGTTTGACTTATTGCGTTCGCTTGAAGTGCGGTGGGAAAGGATTCTCCAATGTAAGGCAACGTTAGGAGAGATTGTATATGATTATGAGAAACAGCATTGTAGCTTGTGAATATCCAGATTTGAGTCTACGGATGGTACGAAGACCTAGACACCCTTGAAAGAATCGAGAGGAGATCGAGGACAGACGTTTCGAGACCTGTCAAAAACGAGATAAACCTCTGTAAAAGTGTAGACGAGATCCAGTCTTACTGTGCGATAATGTCCGCCCCGTTCGACACAAAGTTTGTTTCTTTGAAGACCACTTTATGCTCAGATAGGTTAATCTGGACTGGATCTGAACCACTGTATCGAACCCAGAACCCTTTCATTACAAGGCATCGCGTCATCGGGGAGACCAAAAGGGTTGTTCTACCACGCTTGATCTATTCGGAGTACTGCTAACATATCACAAACTTTCTAAAGCACAATCTTAGCTTAATCGTGCACTAGAATATAAATATTTGAAGGTTTGCTTATTGCCAAATGTGCTTTCTCATGTCCATAGGTCTCAGGTTCGAATCCCAGCCTGAACATGGGAGAATTTTTGGGAGTGTCCTTTCATCAATTTCATATCATCACTCATTTCATATTCGTGATTAGCCAAAAGGACCGGAACCTTCTTTCTCGCACATTTTAAATTCGGTCCAAGTTGCTTATTGTTTCATTGAAAAATTATTCCTGCACCGTATTTTGATTGTTCCTGAAAAAAGGTACCTGGACCGAATTTAAAATCATTCGGAAGAAATGTTCCCGGACCGTATTTAAATTCATCCTGGAAAAGGTTCCTGGACCGAATTGAAATACCTTTCAGATGAAAAGGTTCTTTTCGGTCCAGGACACATTTACGCTTCCTGATTTTCTCTCCTGGACCGGAATTAAATTATTTAAAATTCCTGGACCCTGAACAAACCTGGCCAGAAGTGTCAGAAAAGCGAAGAAAATTAAACGAAATCAATCAACATCCATAGGTCAAAAACGCTTTCCTGAACTAATATTGACCTACGATCCTTTTCTGTCTCGAGTTATATGGCATTTCAGTATTTAACAGCACAGCCAGTTGTATTTCAACCTGCACTGGAACATACCAGGAAACGAAAATCGTTCTACCATGACCCTCTCAGCTTTTCCAGCACAGACAAAACTTCGTCATACTTGTTCGGTCATTTGCGGGAGAGTTCGGGGGATGAAGAGGGTGAAGCCACGAGGTTAAAGTGGATTACGAAGCGACCGAGGGTGGATATAATATTGTGGCAGGGGTTGAAAGGGTTTGGAGCCGGGACGTCGGCATGAAAACTGTGGTCCTCCCGGCTGGAGAGATTATCATCTCGGAGAACTGAGCAACCGAGTGGATGCACGTGACGAAATAAATTTCTCCACTGTCTTCGGGGAGTGAGAGGATCCTCAGACCGCATCGTGACAGGCACAATTTCACAGAACGGTCCATTAGGTCTGAGAGAATGCGTGGCGAACTCTGAGGATGAGGAATGCAGAATTATTCAAGTTGGAAAAATCTCTCTGTAGCACGTGCTGTATATTTCTCGTCTTTCGGGCAGAGTTTTGGCAAAGTTCAAGCTCACTACACACACACATACGCTAATCAAGTTTTCACTAAGAGTCTGCAGCGGAATATGAACCACTGATATAGCTCTACCATTGAGGGTCGGACCCGAGACAACCTGCTTACAAGGCAACAGAATTCCTCTATGGCCAACGATTTCAGATTGTTTTTTTAGTTATTTAGAGTCGCTTTTCTGGCACTCTCGGTTAATCACGACGATGAGGATATGTGATGATGTATTAATAATTGTACCTACACTTACAAATCAGTAAAAATGGGGTGATCTTCCATATAGTGCACCCAATTGTCAACCTCACTTCCACGTAGTACACCCTGGACTGCAGACTAACAAGGCTCTGGCGACTGGCCCCATGGCCAGTATAATTCCGTGTTGTCCTGTATTTTATCCTTGTGTGCTGAGTGCCCATTTACAGCCTCAGCTTTTAACCGGTCAGAAAATTTTAAGATTTTAGTTAACGACATTACAGTTATTTTAGTTATGGTACAATTGTGTTCTTACATATGTTTTGGAAAAAGTAAGGGGCTGGACCCAGTATAACATGAGGATGCAAAATAGCCTTTATGTGCTGACGCACCCAAAAATTCATATTCAAATTCAAACAAATCAGTAACGCATACCTATCACCCCCCCACAATTCACTACTAATGACTTATTACTTATCTTTACTCCACAGAATATATACTAATCAATTCAATGTATTATTTTATCATTGTATAATCTTTATATTATCTCTATTATATTATTATGATCATTATGTTGTTGTTTTTTTCTCTCTTTGTATTTATTCATTTATTGTATCTCTGACAAGGCTTGGTTGTAAGAACCGCCCATGAAGCCGAAACACGCCTGCTTAAATAATGACCATTCTATTATACAAAGAGAAAGTCACAAGGAACACCCATACGCAGGCAGAGATTCGAACCCGGGACCCTTGGCGTCGAAACGCTCTGTGCTAACCACTCCGCCATCGAGATAGGTTCAGTAGTCAACGATTTCACTTGTAATGCAGAGTTCCATGGTACGATTGCCTGTGAGAGCACAGGTTTGTTGGTCTAATCCCATTTAAACTTGTGGCACCAGCTAGTATCTCACCATGAACTACATCCTATAACAAGCATGTTGTGTAATACCAAAAGAAAATATTAGGAAATAAATTCTATGACGAGCCCCGTACACTGTAAGGAAGGGCGGAATAATGATGAACACTTGAGGTTACGTTTTGGTTTACTTGTTAACAACTAAAATTCTTCGAATTATTTATTTATTTATTTATTTATTGATAGAGCTCAACAGGCTGAGCCCAATTGTAGTGCTCTAATTACATAATATTACTATAATAGATTCAGTGTTCCAGTAATAGTATTTTTTAAATTGTATAAACCCATTGCAAAAATATCAATTGTGTTATTTACACATGAAATTGTGTTGAAAGAGTTGCATGCTCTCCACACAGGAGAGGCAGAAAGAATTGATGTTCTCGCTCTCTGGCAGTGAAAGATTTTGTGCTTGGGACGTGTTTTGGAAATGGGAACATTAAATGATACGGCTAATGGATTATCGTATGAATCGAATGTTGGATATTCTCCACAGGCTTTGAATTTGAGATATCTAAGAAACTTTGACTGAATACGTTCTAGTTTATGAATTAAGTCTATTTGAGTGGGATTCCAGATTACTGACGCATATTCTAGTTTTGACCGTACGAGGGAATAGTAAAGTATTTTCACTGGTTCTATTTTCGTGAAGTCGTGGCTTGACCGGATTATAAAACCTAAGTTTCTGAAAGCGTCCTTAGTAACAGTTTCAATATGCTTACTAAATTTGAGCTTGGTGTCGAAGGTCACTCCGAGGTCTTTAATTTCATTTTTGCGCGTGATCTGTATATTTTTAATCCGGTATGGAAACACACAAGGAGCTTTGCGTTTTGTATAAGTGACTACACTGCATTTTGTTGGGTTAAGATCCAACTTGTTATTTTTACACCAAGAAATCACTCTACATGTCTCAAATGTCTACATCTTCCTGTAGTTTCAAGCAGTCGTCAGAGGTAGTTATTTCGTGAAAAAGCTTAAGATCGTCGGCGAAAAGCAACTTTTGAGAATTTTGTATGCAATTGGGTAAGTCGTTGATAAGTAATAAAAACAAAAGCGGTCCAAGATTGGACCCTTGCTGCACTTAGTCAGTATTTTGTGGTGAATAAATTTATTGCTCACAGTCAATGTTACATTGAACTAACTGAACCTACAATTCACCGTATATCGAACCCGGGGCCCATTGATTACAAGGCGACGGCGTTATCACGCACAGTCGAGAAGCAAGGATTTGATTGGCTCCTTCCGTAAAGAAGGCATAGAGTTGGTAGCAAGGAGAGAGTTCCCTTCCAGTGTTCACACCCAACACAGGATTTAAGAAAGTTAAGGTCTCAACAAGCACCCACAGAGCAAACTAGAAGTTCGAATTAGCGAGGTTCTACTGTAAGACGAATACTACTCAATTCAGCGTGTTCATCTCCGACACGAAAATCTAATTCCGTGAGGACCTTCACCCTGAACAAAAAGGAGCGAAGTATGACCCTTTGGGGGATGACTTATGTCTTCCTTCCACCCCCGCCCTCCTCGTCTGACTTGTTTACCCCCCTCCCTCACTAGACGCATCCAGACTCTAGCGCGGCGCAAATAAACAGCATCGATTTCTCATTCCCTACCTCTCCTGCCCTTTTTTTTCTCTCCCTGCGTATCGAGATCCCCTCGGGATGCAATAAACCGTGGGACGGAGCGCTCCGTTACAAACATACGCAGCGTACTACGTTGCTACGACGACTCTACGCACGGCGGGAGGCAGAGAATGACACGTGACGAGGAACAAATATAAACAATGTCATCGTTAAGACTACTACCTTGTCAGCAATATACCTGATGGGTTTCCTGTTTTCTTGTCATGGCTCGATAGTGTAAAACCCAGGGTTAATACGTACAGGGAAGTCAATTATACTCTGTCCCGGCTACATCTAGAGCAAGGACGCACATAGCGGCAGAGAAGTGAGGGAATCGAGTGGGCACAGAGAAGCAGTGCATGCTGCTCCGAAGGCTGCAATCGCTCTTCCCCCTTCACGCAATCCCGTCCCTCTCACGTGTTCATTGGTCGAGCAGTCTCGCTCACCTCTTGCGCGGAGACTTGTTTTCATTCGCCTGCTCCAGAGATAGTTGGGACAGAGTATAGTCTTGTGTGGAGAGGGCAGATTTTTATGTAATTATACACCCAGCACAATTGTCGCATTACATCCTCAAATATCGAAGAATTATACGGGAGAATTCACATCGACGCGGAAAGCGAAGGGCGACACTTGTCGCTTGGGGGATTCCACCAGTCGAACGCAGGCTTGTGCTGCCTGTCATGTCGCCACGGTGAGCAATGTTGCTGTTGATTGGCTCGTTCCTAAGCGACATGTGTCGCTTGTTGCTTCGGTGTGAAATCTCCCTACTAGCAGGACAATCATTCTAATTTAACATATTTTTACTTAATTCAATCGGCACTATATGACCTTCGTGGCGGAGTGCTGCGACGCCAGGGGTACCAGGTTCGAATCCCGGTCTGAGCATGGGTGTTTTGTGAATGTCCCTTTATTAATTTCATCATACCGTCGCTCATCCTCAACTTCGCGATTAGCCAAAAGTGGCAGAAAAATGAAGTAAAATAAACCAAATGAAACAATCAAACCATTTCGTTATTTAGAAATGTATAGATGCTTTTAAATATGAAACATTTTACCATTTCCTTGTTTTATCTCGCAGTAATTGTTCAATGTCAGTACGGATGTGCAATAAGTAAGATTCTTGGGAGTTACATATTCGCTCATGTTGCATAGTTATATTTCACATATATTCATATTTCACAATGTCGAATGTTTTCAGTGAACACTCAATTTTTTAATTACTAAGCATGCAAGTTTCCGAATATTTTTCCTTTCGTAATAACTTTGAGGAAAAATTTATCTTCTTGAGATTTTAAATTTATGTCGCTAGAGTTTGTGGTTATAAATAATGTCAAAACTAAATACATGATTCGAATATATTGTAAATTACTTCAATTACACTGACTTCAGTGGCTACTTTATTGCATGCATTTAACGCAGTTCACCGATACTCGAACTTTTTATTTTTATTTTAGGAAACTGTCCTTTACATCTATAGACTCCAATACTAGTCCGCTACGCAATGATTGCATTTATTAACCCTTACCCCATCTAGTGTTAAATATACTAATCCTGTCCGCTATATTGATCCAATGTATAACACAAATGGAGTTTTAATATATAATTTATATTGAAGGTAAAGGTAAGTCAATTTTCTGTTTTGGGCGAGGTACTGGTGTTCTTTCGATCCAAGCTGGAGAGAGGCATGGCTGAGAGGTTAGAAAGGGAAAAGGAGCAAGTTCAAACAGAAAATTGACTTTCCCGTTTTTATCTCCTGGCCCTTCAATATATGATCGGATAATCATCCCGTTGCAATACTGCCCTTAGTATTGTGGATTGTGCTCGAGAGCCAAATAGTTTGCACAGACGACGCTAGATAGCGTATGGAATCGAGAGCTTCTTCGATCGAGCGAATAACTCCCGAACAGGCAAGACGAGCGTTATACGCTCGAAGCCCAGTAGTACAAGTATAACCGTAATTTGTCTGTCGTAGTGGGCTTTCAAATATGGATCGCGAGGTGAAAGACTGAGTGAAATCGAAACTTACGTAAATATAGTCATCATCTCCTTGTTAAAATGTAGTTTCGTCTATCTTACACAGCGATATATGAAAACGGAATAGATGATTGTGGGCTGAAACTGCCATGGCGAATATTTCACTTGTACAGGGCAAGTCAAAATTATGTTACCACACAAATGGGATAAATATTTATTTATTAAGCCTACAGCAAACATGTATGATATCAAACTTTTGTCATCAATTATCTTCTATTGTTTATGCTTGTGTATGTTTATTGTGTATTAGCTGTTAGCTGTTCTTGTTTCTCTCTAAAACGTCATGTAAATGATTTATCACATTTGATGACCTAGTACATTTCTACCATTTGAATTATGACGTTTTTCAAGCACTCCAGGCGTAATGAATATTACACGTCTCATGGCTTCGGTAAAACGCAAACGCAACCTGGGATAAGGAAACAAGAAACTATTTACAATTTTTCGATTTCAGGATTCAGCCATCTTATTTCAGTAGTGGTGATGACAATTTTTTCACCTCGTTCTTTATTGGTATTTTCTTTCCAGAATCAATACAGGCTGACATAATTTTACAAAGTTTTATATTAACAAATTTTTGAATGGTTATTTGACAATATTGCCTGATTTTATCTTAATATTGAATAATTTGAAATAAAAATAGGTTTAAAAAAATCGCTATGTTGAGATATGGTTTGCTATGGTGAACAATAGATGGGTCTGGACTTATAAGTATTTTTCTATCATTTTTCTTTTATTGTTTCTGAATGTTTTATATTGATAGGAATGAGTAAATATCTTGATCTTTTTCACAGAATTTAGAATTTTATTTGAAATTGAGAAGACATACCACATATAGGAAGATAACAAAGTTTAATTTCTAATTGCCATAAAGAAAAGTGTATGTAATGGCCTTTTATACAACAAGATCATTTGCGTAATAATTTTGACAACTTGCAAAAATGTCATTATCCATGTAATGAAGCAAAAAGTCCTCAGATCAGGAAAAACACTCCCAAATAATGAACCAATAACCACATCAATGGCCGTATCAATTGAAACATTTAAAGTGCATAAAATTTATACAACGTACTTGCATTTCTTTGATTTCACCAAAGATAGAAATAGCCCATACAGGTACACCATACTATTTCCTATACTCCATATCCATTTTGGAGCCAATCAAAATGACTTACAGCCACTTAAATTCGAAAATGGCCACGGATGAATTATGAAGCAGCCAAGCCACTGCATTCCATACCCTTGAAGCTACTAATGCTTCGACGCGAAACATCCATTCCTGCATACATCAGCATAAAACACTCTTAATGTTTAATAATTTGTCACAGGAGCGTTTTTTTTAAATGAAGAGATCAAAGCCAAATTAACTACCGTTGTCCATTAGTGCTCCTGACGTGCAAGCTCCCCTCTGGACCCCGACCATTAGGCTAACGAGTGAAAGGATTTTTTTTATTACGGAACATTCTTCCAGCAATCCCTGTGCTTGATGTACCCTCAGGATATTTTCGGCGGGAGGGGAATCAGGCTATTTGCACCTACAGAACCACATTATCTGCTGTTGATTGGCTCATCTTTCGCCCCGGGGACATGGATGGTAATTTGTTCTCGCCCCCCCCCCCCCCGATTGTAATATAGCGCACCGCATCTCTCTCGCTTCAAAGCAATTCAAAGTTGTGTGAGAGGGTAAAGATTTTTTTCCATTCGTCCAGGGGGTTGAGGGTGGGAAGGTCCTACCTGTTAATCTCTATTACCTGGTGGGGACTCCCGTGTGAGGGGATTCAGTCGCAACGTTCCTCCAGGGTAGCGTAACGCAAATAACGCGTAGCAGTTTCGATAACTGCTTTAGCAATGCGTTGGAAGCCCGTTCATTCACGCGTGCTTGCTCCTGTACGTGACGGCACCTACACTCGCACATTTCCCTTGTTTTCTGCACGATACTACAGCGGGCGCCTTCTAAATTGGTGGCTGGGAAGCGACCAACCAGCGATCGGTTGTATCGTGTTCGGCTACCATCGTTTATTTTCGTGTCCAAGGAACCGGTTCTTCCCGATGTCGTAGTGGCAACGTCATCTCCTTTGCAATCAAGGGTTCTCCGTTACGATACTCGGTGAAGGCACATAGTGATTCTGACCCCACTTTAAACAGTAGGTCCACTTCAGATTGGCCTTACCGTTCATAAAACTGACTTAAAACTCAAACTCAAATCGTGTCACTGAAGAAACGAGATTAGAAGACGCTACACCACACGAACATACGACAGACTTGTGGTTGTATTACAAATCCGGTGCTCTAACGAACTACTCCACTACGTTTGCTCAATTTCACTTATTTATTCTCTTTTCTGAGAAAACCTACCTTCACTCACTCTCTGGCACCATTAAACACGGAGGTTTATGACTGCAGCAACACAAATCTTCCATCTGTCTCTATCCTGTGCAAGATCAATCCAATCTTTTCCATCCTTACCGATTTCCTTTAGGTCCATCTCAACGTTATCCCTCCATCTTCGTCTTGGATTTCCTACAGTTCTTTTACCATCTGGTTTCCCAACAAGAATCCTGTAAACTCTTCCTTCCTCTCCCATTCGTGCCACATGGACTGCCCATCTAAGTCTCTTGAAATCTACCCTGTACTAATGCAATGAAGGCTGCTTCTTTCATTTCCTTCAGTTTTCAATTTCGTTCTTTGAGTTACACTGTAAATATTCCTTAATTGTATTATCTGATCTTCATTCCATAAAGGTTTGGCTGTTTTCGATCTTTCTATTTCTCGCTTCCGTGTATTTATAATACTTCAAAGTAAGAGACAATGTATGTCGTTTAATTAATACTGTTGTGCAACCAATATTGAATTCCAATAAACAACCTCTGTTACTAACATTGGGAGTAGTACTATCTGAAGCTCCAACAACCTAGGTAGTACCAAGCCACATATATTTCCACCACCCACTTGCAAGGCATGAAATCACTAAGATTTGTTTCGATGGGATAGACTAGAAATTACGATGGGCGGAATAAATTTAAAATATAAACGCATAATTATGGATTTGTTATTAACACCATACACATAGATAGATAGACAGAAAGACGGGCAGGAGAGTGAGAGATAAATAGGAACACAGAGAGAAAGAGTCCGAAACACTTCAATTATGTCCTTACACATCTACACATGTTGGTCGTGCGTCGCCCTTGATTTATGTCATTGCTCATGGGGCGTCGCCACTAGGTGGGCCACGGTGGGCTCTAGCTTATCGTCGAATAGCCTTGCCCCCTTCTGCAAACCGAAATAGCCTACATAGAAAGTTAATTTATTGTATAGCAAGAATTGTCCACCCACATACAAAGGTGTGGAACAAAATGATAAACAGAAATAAAAAGCAATTACAGAATGAAAGTAAAGAATTAAAAGAGAAACTGAAGATAAAGATAGTTGATATGAAGAGAAACAGAGGAAAGAAGGAAGGATAGAAAGAGTGAATTACTGAACAGAGGATAAAACAGAAAAATAGCAAGAATAAAGAGAAACACACAAACTCGCACAGAGAGAGCGAGATGGAGAAAGAGAGGCAAAGAGTAAGTGAGAAAGAGGAAAAAACAGAGAGGAGAAACAAGAGCGAAAGAGATTGAAAGAAAGGAAATAAGTAAAGTGACAGTAGACAGAGAGGGAAAGAGAAAAGTGAGACAGAGAGAGAGAGATAAAGAGGAATGGAGAGGGAAACAGAAAAGAGAGAAGAAAGAAGGAGGAATAGAGATAAAAGAGGGAAACGAAAAAGTGAGAGAAAAACAAATATAAAACTAAAGAAAGAAGAGGAAAAGAGAACAACGTAAGACAATCATAGCAGAAGCAGAAATATTTCGTGCTTGAACCATTACGAACATTTTCTAGCAACGACGCATTGGCTTGCTGCATCCTCACAGCATGCGGAGACCTCAGATTTGCACTTGAAGTATGAACCAAAATCCTACCATTTATTTGTGACCGCAGATACTTGCAATAAAAAGCACTTGATATACTCCCTGTTCTTTCATCGACTACAACAACGTTTCCCCACACTTCCCCAGTTTTATCACCAAAATGGTTTTATGTGCAAGGGTGTTGTAGGGCGGATAACACTTGTTAGCTCTCCGAAAATTAAACTCTCGGTATCCAGCTTCCCAAAGCCAACCATTCCATTACAGGAACCCCATCAGTCTTCCCGCTGGTGCCAAGAACAATAAAAGAACACCAACTCGAAAGAAAACAAAGTACAATATCCCCCAGTGTATTATCGAACAAACAAGAAGGGTTTAAATGTGGAAACGCAATCAAAAAAACAAATGAATGCAGCCATTGTTCATGCAAGACAAGTAAGGGGGGAGAATTTGTAATGTGTCTTTTTTTCTCTCGGTTCAAGCAAGCCCTGCTAGAAGTTACCATTGTTGTTTGCTCCCCCTTGATTTAGTCAGGGTTCTGCGACTTCTATTGTTACAACAATCGTTCCCCCAATCCTCCCTACATTCATTCACCCCCTCCTTCTTAACGTACCCTTGTTTCCTAAGTATTAATAACCGGGAGAGAATTGTAAAACGAAATGGCATTTTGATTTCTTTCTCGCTCTCGCTATGCCTTTGTGCTTGTCCGCGTGTAGGAGCTTTTAGCAGTAGAGAAGGCTTAAGCACTTTACACGTTGTGCGAGGATACCAAGCAGGCTATATAAGACTCAAGGAATTAACGCATAGAAGCAATGTTTATAGTCGGGTGAATGAATAACATAACTAAATCTCTAGCCTTCTTAAACCCGAAGGTTTATGACTGCAGCAACACAATACTTCCATCTGTCTCTATCCTAAGAAAGATCAATTCAATCATTTCCATCTTTACCGATTTCCTTTAGGTCCATCCTAACATTATCGCTCCATCTTCGTCTTGGCCTTCCTACAGGTGTCTTACCGTCAAGTTTTCCAACAAGAATCCTGTAAACCCTTCTTTCCTCTCCCATTCGTGCCACATGGCCTGCCCATCTAAGTCTTCTCGATTTGAAATTACCTCTCACTTATAAACACCGCTATGATATTCCAAAGTCTTCTTGGTTTAGTTATTCTAATGAATAATACTGACTTTAAGAACCTTTTTCGAGGTTCATCTCCAGGAAGGTATCAAATCGGCGCAAGTCCTGGCACCTACCAACCTGCTCGCCCTTATAATTTAGTATGAATATCGACTAAGTATTCTGGCAATTATTAAATTATCTTCTTCTTAAAGACAATAACACTTTCTATGCAATTTAAGGATTTGATTTAAATTGATTGATTTTGTTTATCTCAGTTCGCTTTTCTGTCCCTTTTGGATAATCGCAAAGGCCAGGATTCGAACTCGGGACCCCTGACTTCCTGGCGGACTGTGCTAACCACTCAGCCACGATGGTCGGCACTGTAATTTAAAGTCTGGTGGAAATGCCCGATTTCAGAATTAAGTCAGAAAATTAATCTTCTTGAAGCAGGCAATGATGTAAAAGTAAATATCCAATTGCATAGAATTGAAACACGGCACATTTTACTGAATTGAGGTTTCGATATTTGCCACCTGGTTTGCCGCAAAGAAAATCTAATTATGTAACTCAATATTCTCATCCGTGGTTGTTTGCTTTGGTGAGAAGCGAACTATATTTGATTATGCCACTTGGATTTCACCTGTGCGAGGAACGTACATGATTGGGAAGAATGTGAAACGACGCGCGAAATGTTAGTGATATTAGTGCTGGCGAATTCGCCCGACAATCACAAGAGACTGGCATAGTATGGGACCAAAATTTGATCATGGGATGTTCCATTACTGGATTTACTAATTTGCCTACGATTGCGTACACAGAGCCAACGCAGGGAATCGAACTTGAATCGTCTTTATTAAAAGGCAGCAAAAGGCACAGAGAAGCAATGGCATACACAGTATTTTCGAAGGGGGGTTATAATCCTATGGGGGGCATGGCTTCTTTAGTAGTCAGTGTGTGTTTATTTATTCCATATGATAAGAAATTTGTGTCAGCTGTTTGACCAATGCTGAGAAGTGATCACAATATCGACATATTTGTAGTATCTCTCTCTCTCTCTCTCTCTCTCTCTCTGTCCCTGTCGTACTCAGGTCTGAAAACGTCTCTGTGTATTCGTTTATGACTCAATTACACATTGTCCTCTACGAGGGCGTAATGGTAACTCTGTTGCCTTTGTAATCAAGGGGTCTCAGGTTCAATCTTCAGATCTTCAGTGGAGAATTCATTCCACTTTAACCTTTAAACAGCCAATGGCTCATATATGACCCATAGAAAGTATAGGCGAAAACAGCCAATGGGTCATATATGACCCATGGTGCCGATTACAACATTCACGTGCTTTTAGGACCTTCATACTTGTATGTGAGGTTGTAAACGCTGACAGATGTTGAGATAAGACTTTGAAATGTCATGTGGAAGAAAACCCACCCCTCCCCCTTTCTCTAATATGCAAATTAGCTATTTTTAGCCAAAATGCAGGATTGTACATATTGCGTCATATGTCAGCCTGTATGAGGACTAGGAACTTGAAAGAAGTTTCCCTTTGTTGCAAGAGCTATATGCTTTGAAAACAATGCAAAAGTTTGTGCCCTTTTTCCAAAATAACGGAAGAAGAGGAGGCGAACGCCAGATATTTTTTTCATTGAAAATTGGGGACTTAGCCCCTCCCAACCCCGTTTTTCTCACTTGGGCTTTCTGAATTATACACGGTCGCGTGCTCCGATGTTTTTGCTTTCAAACAAAAGTTATCCGAAGTAGATTGCTCAAATAGTCTCAGAGATATAACGTTCTTCTGAAATAAGTGTAAAAATTTAAAAATCGCGAGCAAAGGCAGCGGCGAGAGAGAGGTTACTTTCGAAAACCGGCTCTGCTGTTTAAAGGTTAAATGGTAAACACAGTCCCGATTAGCCTATTTGTGCATAAATCGAACTTAAAACAAACTTTTAACTTTGACTTAATAACCCCAGAGTGCTTGTGTGTGTGTTACGTCTCCATCCCCCTCTCTTCCCTTGAGTCTGGTGAAGGGCACATCCACCTTGTAACAAACACCAGAACTAAATGCAAAGAGCTCTAGATCTCGCCCTCCTAAACTAACAATTCCGATCGCAAGGTTTAGAGCTCTCAGCATTTAGTTTTGCCGTTTGGTGGAAGATGGCCCTGTCTCTCGTTCTGTGTGTACCTCTTGCTGTTTGTTTCTTTCTATGCTCGTCCACCTTCATGTTCTCCTCTATTCTTTCACTTTAGATGCCTTTCTATGTATTACTTTCCTTCCTACAAGATCTCTTCTTCAACCAAACACAACAAACCAATAAACACCACCTCCCCATGCACACAGGTTAATACGTATAAACGATGTTCAATACTCGACGAATCAAAACACATAATGATGGTCTTAAATAATGGATAACCTGGATTTCAATTTAACTTTTCATTATTGATGCACATGAAAACAAAGCCATTTCCATCAATTTACAGTCTAGAGAAATCAAGCACTGTTGTTGAATTATAGAAGCTTACATTCAAATCCCTACAATTTATTTAAATACCCCATATCATTGCAGCTGTACTTTTACTGCCATTTTGGGTTGCATATCAATAAGGGGTTAAAAGCATGCGGTTGATGATTCGATTACAATGCTGTATTTTTCCTCACTGTACAGTCACCGTGAATAAAAGTGGAGACACATATATCCTGAAATATTCGATTCCCTGCAATGCGTTGTGTGTGTAGGCAACATACGACACCATGCAAGGAAGAGAGTATTTCAGGATGTAGGTGTGTAAGTATTTCTTGCGGGTGACTGTACATATATGTAATTCCTCTTGTACCGTCTTCCATCTATTCTTTCCTAGTGAAAGTGTACAGTGGAGTGGATTGAGTCCCAGTACCCTAACAGAAACTTACGAGTAAATATATTGATTGATTGATTGTATTTTGCTTTCCACTTTTGGCTAATGAGAATAATTGATGATCTGATGAAATGGACGAAGGGGTACTCTCAAAGAACGCCGCCTGGACTCGAACCCGGCACCCCTGACGTCGTAGCGCACTGTGCTGAATACTTCGCCACGGACGTCAGCTAAAGTAAATATATAAGGGTGTACATAAAAGGGCGCTGGTACTTGACTGCACTAGTGATAAAGCGTTCGAAATAGATTCCATCGGCAAAAGATATTTTATACAACCCGCTAGTGGCCAATACTGAGATGACCATAATACATATTTGGCTCAGCAGCTGTACAAGGTGGAACGAATATGCATGCACTTGCACCCTGTATGACTAACGCACAAACATTGAAGAACCTATTGAGAAATGCTCATTTCAAGGCAAAAGTAAATTTCGTCTCGCCTCTGAGGCAAATGCGTGTGGCACACGCTCGTTCACGGGGAAGAGCATCATTACATGTGGGAGAGAATGCTCGCTGCTAAGGCTCTCGGTTGTCATAGCAACGGTAGTGGTAGAAAACAGTGGATCTTAGAGGATTTCTTGATGCTTTTCTTCTGCGATTCTAGTTGCCAACCCTGAATAAATGTAACCAAAATTAGACATGCCAACCTCAAATGTAGAGGTTTCTAAAACAGTGCAATTAATAATAATAACCGGAAGCGTAATAGCACTGCTACCTACCGACTTCAATCCCATTTGACGAGGTGGGTGATCATCCAACCAGTTACGGGGTGACGTGTGGTCAGCACGACGAATCCCCAGTCGATCGGATTACGCTAATCATTCGCAGCTCCCAAATTTCCTCACCAATTTACTTACGATGGTGGGTGGCCAGCGGTTCCATACACCGGTCGAAACGTCAGAGGAAAGTAATTACGCTTCCCCCAGGGGACTCCAACCCGCGCGCGTCGCGTAGTCGGAACCCACAGCATGAAACCTTAGACGGTGCGGGACTGAGAAAGTCCAATTACCATTCATAATTGTAGGAAGTCACGTTTTGTTGCAGCTAAGAATTGACCAGTTTGACTTCAACAAAGTAACACCTTTAATGTAACAAACGTTGCTTTAAAATAAAATAAACCGTTACCAAGAATTACGTAATTTTCATGAGACGTTACTAAAGGAATTACCAGAAAAGCGACGTGTTATTGAGTAGTACGTTATTTTCATTACGTAAATATGGACATGTTCTCTATTCTTAACTAATCAGATATAGTATAAGTTTCTATTTAAAATAGATGTAGAACTCACTCAGTCGTAGTGCTGATCACATCACCTCCAGTATGGTAGGTATCTTCAATATTTGAGGTTCTACTTCAAAAGTCCATATGCACAGTCACGTCCAAGAAAAATGGGACACCTATATCCTTCCCCGCTATGTGTGTTGCCTAACCATGGGCGTATTTAAGGGGGTTTCAACGGGTCCAACCCACCCACCCCCCTTTTTAGTTCAGTCAGATTACCTGTTCTATCCTCTTGTTCATAAAAAAATTATCGGACTTATTTAATTTTCCTAAATTCGAGACGTATAGAACGAGATACGGATGGGAAGGAAATTACATAATTCGACACACTAGATGGAACCAAAGACCAAATGTCTACAATTTCCTGGAAGTTTCGGAATTTCTGCGATAAGGAACTACATTGGGACTGTCAAATCATTTATCATTCTTTCCCTCGAGTCTTTTTAAACAAATTTTGTTTCTAAAAACGGAGTGCAAGAAAGCAAGGGAAACACCGTAACATTCTCAAGTTCTTTGACACAAGATGAACAGAAAAGTATCAATAGTAAATAATGTGACCGTGACTGCACACAACTTTGTTGGGTCCAGCAACCCCCCGCTCCCCAACAAGCTTCCAGTCAGCTTTATGAAATAAAGCAACCCTAATCATACCAAAAGTTGACCCCCCCTTTACGTGAACTATATATACGTCCATGTGCCTAACCCTCCTGCGAAGGCAGAACTTTCTATTGAGAGCCGTTCCTGAAGTCCGCTCACCGCTACAGAGTTAGGCAACACACATAACGCATTCAGGATATAGATTTCCTATTTTTTTTGCCGGTGACTGTACCTTCACGGCTCGGTGCAATGCACAGGGGATACCTTTACCTTCTTATGCATTATTATCAATTTTCAATAAAATACCAGCATTAATTTGTTGGTCCGATTACAAGCATGACGTCTTAGGACCATACAATACTTCATGTTTCCTGAAAAGAAAATCGCCACAGGGACGCAATAGAATTTTGCTTAGGGCAAAGAAATATGCTCTCAGTTCTGCTTCGTCGGATAGCGTTTCTCACAAGAAAGATATGCCCCACTCCCCTTTCTGTTAACGAAAGAACAAAACTAATAAATTACCATTTTAAGGCATTTTCCTTGTCATTTAATTCCCTCGCGTGCGTTGCCCGTCACGCGAACGCTTTGTAACGTAAAGGGCTTTCCTTGGGACTCTTAATCTTCGTCATTTATCGGTGGCTATCGCCAGCGCCGTTTAATTAAAAAACAATGATCAGGCAGTGACATTTCCTTCCCCCCACTTATAGCAACGATCGCCAAAGGGGAACGTGCGTATTGGAAGCTGAGCATTCATAAATTAGTATAAAGCCTCTCTTCCTGTGCATGTCGTCTCTACGAATTCAATTCTCGAGAAGAAATTAAGTGATCACTGAAGTACATGGAGTACATTCGCCGAAAAACAAGTAATTGTTTATTTTTATTCCATTAACATAGGTCTTGTGATGCAAGGTATTATCAAAAAGTTTCCGGAATGGTGCTAGTATGGTCGAATAAGATGAAAGGTGGAAACAATGCATTTAACGAATGGAGCTTGGCGATTTTGAGTGCGAGCATGGAAACTAAGGTAACTGCGGTGTGTCCTAGTCGTGATAGAGAGAGGTTGTGGGGCGAGGACCTGTAACGTTCATGACGGAAATCACAATTCAAACAGTAGCCACCTTATGCTCCTGATCTGGCAATCGAAACCTTTTAGTTGTTTTCTGCTCTAAAGATGGGGCTTCGTAGTGAGAGTTTTGAACTACAAAAGTCACCCAAAGCGAATGCTACAGTATAACTGGCTTCCCGTTTATTCCCAAATTTGGTGCTTGATGAGTGCCTTCAGCAATAACATGGCAGTTTCAGCAAGCATTTATGTGCAGAGGAACAATACATCGAGGCCGATGACTCCCAGAGGATGAATTTAAAGTTGAACGAATTTGCTAAATATGGTTACTATTTTTCATGTAAATTGCACATTGTCTAAGACTGAGATGCCCGTTTTAACACGCAAATTTTACACTTTACATCATTACGCACTTGTCCTGAACAAACCAGCATGTAAAATAGTTGTAGCTTTTACTTTTCTCAGAATTATAATTCTCTTTTAAACACAGACCTCTGAAAAGCATAAGCTTGTTGTTTCACTCTATATAGAGTTTTTCCGACTTAGAGATACGAATTCATTCTCTGCTATGAAAAAGTTATCTTCCCAAAGGACCTCCTGATTTACTGGCGGTCCCAGTTCAGGACAAGTGAATAGTGATTCCCTTTCACAGCTCCAGGCTGGTTCCACAGAGGTTTCGTTTATACATACTGGCTCAGCTCGTGGGTTCTGGGTGAGAATTCACCTTGTTGACAATAATTTACACTGAAATCAATTTAGAAATCATAGAGACGAAACGAATATTAATACGTATGATTGATTATATGTCCTAGAAACTTGAAATTCTATATTACTAGAAACTAATAGTTGAGCTTCAACATTAAGTAAAATAGTAAAGTTACGAAAAAATTGCAAAACTGCATTATGGTGCGTCTAGATACTAAGCTGTTCAAGTTTGTATTGAGTTTATTTTAAGCCCAGAAAGGCTAATCGAGACTGGACCTACAGTTTAAAGTGGGATCTGTGCCTCCACCTCGTGTCAACCCTAGGACCCATTGATTAAAAGGGACGAATTTACCACTACATTACATTAGGGAGGCATATATATAGAAACTAAGCACATAGGAATACATCAAGAACTACAATATTCTTATAAATCAAGGGTTAGTGCAGAATATTTTTCCAACAGATCAAAAGTATTTTATGACAACTGTCAGTCAGATTCTGGCTAAGCTCAACTCCGTAATATTTATAGACCCTGACGTAATTTAAACACATTAAAGTTTTCAAAACTGATTCTTTAAGCGTGGAGTGCCATAGCAGTGGTATATTCAGAGAATTTTTGATTGATTGAATTGAATTGAATTCGGCTGCCACTATTGGCTAATCTCGACAATGGGAATTATTCACCATAGCCAAAGGCATGAGGTACAGTCTCGTATGAGGTGTACATGTATATTAATTCGGTCTAAATGCTCTTGAATATTGAAAAAAAGGCCTCCGATGTATTCTAGAAGATGTATTTTTCCTCACGCAGTAGACAAAAGCAGTTTTTCAAGGGATTATTAAGCTATAAAATAACACCAACAAATACTTCAATTGGTTTTTGTTAGCGTCGCTTTTACGACACTTTTGGCTAATAGCGACGATGAGGATGGGTGCTGAAATTGATGAAGGGACACTCACAAATACATTCTGGATTATAACCCGATGCCCCTAGCGTTGGTTGCTAAAAATGTGTTTAGACTTACCAGGATGGAGGATGTCAAGCTCCCTTGAAGCTTTCATTCCAAAAAGCCACGCTTTGGCACTTCTATTCTGGACCCTTTTCCTTTCCGTTAATGTACTTTGGGCAGTTGTACTATATAACGTAAATAAAGAAGCTATACGTCCGCAAGCAATATGGAAGACCAGAAAGAATACCACGTAAATCTTCCTCCCGAGCTGGTCTTTTTATGCATGGAATTCCCATTTTTAGCTGAGGTAGCTGATAAACGGAGGAACGGCTGCTACCGACAGGTAATATGAAACATTTTTGACATTTTACAATTTGAAGAAGAAAGAGACTCTTGCAATTCAATAACCATAAATTCGAATATCAAATAATCGCCGGGTATAAGGGGCTCCTTCGTAAGGAAGTACCCTTCTGCCATCTCTCGGACAGAATGATAAATCACATGAAACCAACAACTACCGACAACCACAACAACTTGGAGATATAAGCTAACAGCGCCAAAGTTGACCTACCTAACCTACTCGAATATGATTTGAAATGACTTTACGTACTTATTGTCTGCTGTGGGGAATACGTTAACACCCTTAAAACCTAACATATTCACGTGTTAATTTATGCTATTAAAAGCGTACATGATGATGTCAGCAGATATCTCCAAGCTGCTAAAGCTGTCGCTGCCGTTCGCATCAGATGATTAGATTCAGGTGCGTCCAGACAAGTCTCGAAATTAAATTTACAAACTAGAGACGAGACGTTTGCAAAAGTCAAATCGAGACATACTCTCCGAGAAAGTCTCGATTTGGTTTATTTCACTTCACTTTTCTTCCACTTTTGGCTAATCGCGACGGTGAGAATGAGTGATGATGTGATGAAATTGATAAAGGGGCACTCCCAAACAATACCCTTGCTCCCTCCGAGATTCGTGCACGGGGTCCCTGGTGACGTAGCGCGCTGTACAAAATACTCCGCCACGGAAGACTCAAATTGTTCCAGTCCTTAGTAAAATATATATTTTTTCCTATTTATTTTATACCTTATATTCATGTAAGGTATGCGACAGTGTTGTATAATCAAATTTCCTTCCTGTGCTACTTCATATAGTCATTGTTTCAAGTTGTAAAGTTAAAGGGGATTTAGAAATCGATTTGATTTTTTGTTATTTAGCGTCGCTTTTCTGTCACGTTTGGCTAATCGCGAAGATGAGGATGAGTGATGATGCGATGAAATTGATGAAGGGACACTCAATAAGAAGGCCCATGGCTAGGCCACGATTCAATCCCGGGACCCTTGACGTGGTAGCGCGCTGTTCTAACTACTCTACCACGGCTATATCAAAAACGAGACAGACATCCTTACTGACGAGACCGTGTCATATTTCGCCTCATCTTGAAAACATGTAAGATGAAGAAGCACGGTACGCGACAATCGTAACTTTTCCACCAGGAGTGGTTGGAAACCCCGTCGATTCCTTCGTGTTTTGTCCAAGCGCTTCCTGTTGATGCCTTTGTGGATTGCGAAAAGCAATCAATAGGTTCCTTCCTGGACACGACGACAGGCCCCGTGGAGATTAGTTGCTCCACAATGAAGCCGCCGGGCTCCTTTTGTGATCTGCTCCTTCCCGGCTCTCTCTTAAACTCCTGAGGGCTCATTGTGATGCTGCCAATTCTACCGGGAGCAGGGAGACGCAGGCTCTAGGAATCACCTGGGGATAGAGAGTAAGCAATCGGAACTTCTGGACAACCACGCTCTGAGGTGAAGGTTTCATTCGGTGCTAGACATTAGCTTACTCTAAGTAAGATTTCATCAGAAATGTTAACTCTCTTTCTCTCTCCTCTGTATGTATTACAAGAATCAAATGAAAACCTTAAAAGCACAATAAAATGTGTATGGCAGACTGTATACAGCTCGAATTTACATGAGGTATCAACTGTTATTTACAAAACGACCTCAAGGCTGCAACACTAATCAAGTGAGCTTCAAAACGCCATTTTTGTCATTTTAAAGATTGCCCCTCCTCTACACACTTGCAACAGTGAAGAAGAGGAGTAATTTCTTGCCCCCTGTCAGCCAAAAACTTACAGAAATTTCTCGGCAGATAAAAATTCAGGAAAATTTCTCGTAAGGGACAGACAGCTGAAATTTGCTAGTTCATTTCATTCGAATATTCGTACTTACGTATTCTGCATTGAGAAACATTGCTGAAGGTGGCATTTCGCTTATTTCACGGAAATAAGCTCTATTTGCGACATATCGAGTAAGTTTTCTTAGTTTCTTTTCGCCTTCGGTAACACGCAAAATGGCGGTCACAGTTTCACTACCATACTCGGCATGCAGTGTTTCCACCCCACTGCACCCAAAAATACCTACGTAGCCCCACAAACCATTGACGCATAGCCCCACGAACCATTCATACATAGCCCCACGAACCATTTCCGGTAAGTTTAGGTTAGGTAGGGTCACGTATAGGTTACAATAGTTAAAAATTGGTTTCGAAAAAAATATGCGTAGCCCCACACACCATTCTCGCATAGCCCCACGAACCATTGACACATAATGCCCCAAATCATTTGCGGAAACGTACCTTCTTCAGTTACAAAAACACATGTTTGGAAACACTGACCAGGATTACGTCATCACCCACAGGCTACATCCACCTGGAAGTAAATGGATGCAAGAGCTTTCGTGCATCGGTCACACATTTATATCGAATAATAGATGATTTACCGGCAAAATTCAATGAACGATGCGAGAAAACTCTTCCCCGAACTTCCAGAAGTATAAAGAAACTGCATTCGGTAAGAAATTTCTCCTGTAAATTTGATGAAATCCGTCTGTCCCTTACGAGAAATTTACCAAAATTCAATATCTTTGTGGATTCTTACCACACCAGCAAGTTTACTAATGGAGAAAGTTCGACAATGGCTTCAGTTCGCAGGCAGATGGGTGAAAGGTTGATACATTAGCTCATAAGTGACTGCACGTGGACCCCACAGACTTAGTCTTCTTGAGGTATAAAGGCACTAACTCACACTTGAAAATATACGTAGATCAGCAATAGCTCTGTGCTAAAATGCAGCAAACTTGTGCAACCCTACATACAGAAATCTACTTGATAAGAAACAAAAACAAATGAATGTTATCATTTGACTCTACCTTGTACAGAAAGCGTCAAACTGGTATATCTGGTTTTTTTTCTTTCAGAATAACGAAACATACCCAGAAGTATGTAAGAGACATTACTTGCAGTGGTAGAAAAATAGAGGGCGCTGGCTAGCCATGGCGCCTGAAAATTTGCACCTAGAACTGAATTTTCAAATTCAGTGCTAGAAAGTTATACATTTTTAAAAATATTTCGACTACGCTTATATGGAAATTTCCATTACCTTTTCTAAAATAATGAGTACGTATTTTTTAATGTTTGTGTTTTCTCTATCACGTGCATCATTAAATCAAAATAATAAATATATCATTATAAAATTTTTCACTTAACAGAATTTTTGGCGATGTGGTAGAGTCGGTCATATATTAGAATGAATCAGTACAGTAAAGAATTTACAATCTATGCACAAGACAAAGAGATTCAACAATACAAGTTACATATTAAACAACAATCACTGTGCATTAGATTAGAGAAAAGATAACTGAATGCGTATGTCTCGCAGGACATTTAGCATGCTTTCTTTAACCAAACGCTGTTAACAAAATAATTTAAATAATATGGCGACCATTCAGGGTCGTTACAAACGTAGATAATTAAAAGCACTCTCTGTACTTATTTTTCGCCCATGTGCTAGAAGCAATGATAAATCTTTGTCTGTCTTTTAGCATCATGTTCTTCTCTTCTCCAAGCGCATATATTTCGATGCCTAGCTTTAAAGAACTCTCTCTCGCTCCCTTGAAAAAGAGAGGGGACCGTCCTTTAGTTGTTTTATGCATTGCTTAAATCCAAATTCTGCTTCATGAAAGTCTAATGGACCATTAGAATTTCCCGGAGAAGGAATAGCAACCTTGATTTAAATTCAGGAAACACTCCCTTCGTCAAAACAGCATCTTCTCTGCATCTACATCTTCCCATGATGTTTTCCTTAACATGTCGGAGAGATGTTTGATTCCGACAACGCCAATATGTGTTGCATGTTTCATCTGTTTTTAGGTTCAACATCGTCAATAAGCGTTCCTTGTTTCGCCAGTGTTATTTTTTTGTCTATGAGTCAGCAATGTTTCTTAGCCCACCATCGTCAATGACTGTTTCTTCTTTCGTCAATATTTTTAAATTCTAAAAATGAAACTTGTATATAACTTTTCTTTATTTTCAAATATGTCTGGCTAAGACAATGCACATCTGCAGGCGTCATTGAGTTGAATGGGAGATATCAACGTCGTAATATCACATAAAGCAAATAATCGAAGTTCATTAAGAACGATTTATGAATACTATTTAAAGTATTTTTGATATTTTACGCCGCTTTCTTACGTCTTGAGTTAATCGCAATGATGAAAATGATTGGTAAACTGACGAAATGGCGCAAGCACAATGATCGATCACCCATGCCTAACCACGGATCGAACCTGGGATTTCGTATTGTAACGTATTGTACTTAACTTATTTAAGTCTATTTTTGGACTGTCTGGGCCGATCGCGACGATGAGGATGAATTTCGAGAGATGAAACTGATGGAGAGTCACAAATAAACACCCTTGTCGAAGCAGTGATCATGTTATAAGTAGACAACTCAACGTGCTCGCTCGGCGAGAAGGTAATTTACATTTCAAAGTAGATTCCAAATCACAGAAGATTTCTCTCTAATCAACCGATCAACCCGCACACTGCATATTTTAATGAAATTAATTATATCTCATTACTTCCTGGAACTATATAGAAGGATACGTACTCACCTCCGGCAGCCTCTTATGTCGGGAGTGATGTACTAAATCTTACCTGGAAGAAAACATGGAAACATTATTGTTAGCTTCGATGCATTAGACATTCACAGTATCAATGACACATGTACAAAAGTAAGTTTAACTCTTAATAAATAAAATAAATGAAAGAGAATATGAGTTTTTAACGTTTGATTCAGATGAGTTTTGGAGATGATAGTGACGTCACCAATCATGAAAAGGTTTTTCGTAATTGAAATATCACTTTCCCATACAGCAGAACATGGTTTCAGATACGTTAGCAACACATAAGTCGTGAAACATTGTAACATTGCGGCAATGTTGCAGAACATTACAGAAATGTTTCGGGTAAGTTTCAGTAATGTGGAAATGTACGCGAACATAACACAACATTGATAAAGTTACATATACATGTAAATATAACATTACCGAAATTACAGAGACATTTCCATAAGGTTACATAATATTTCAGTTACTTTACTGCAATGGTATTTTACATTGTGGTTATATTGCATGTATTCATGGATGGCATATTTGAGGGGGTTACTGGGTTAAGCCCCTTCAAAAATTATTACAATATTCGCTTTTCCTGAAAATAGAATTCACAAAATTCTACTTAGAAAACTAGGTTTAGGCAAGATATTTAAATGTATTTATTTTACCTCTCATGAATTGACCACATATCTTAATTGTCGCAATTAATATAAGGGGAGAAAAACTGCATAAAAGTACTGGATATGAATTCATTAATATCAGATAACAGGTACAGCTAAAAATATAGAAACTCAAGTGAAAATGAAATATTGACAACTAAATCACTAAATTCTAAAATAACATCAAATTTGTATAAAAGAATAGTGTTTTACATGCTATAATAAAGCTCTCCCTGGTTTGTAACACCATGTCATGAAGAAGATGGAATTTGAGTGATGTTATCAGCATCATGCTCCAGTCGCTATACTCATTGCACTGCCTTCCTCTGTTACTACCCCCCTTTTCGATGGCGTTGTGGTCAAGGGGTGGGGCTTCGATCGATCCCCGGATGAGGTACAATGCACAATGGTTCAGATACATTTAAAGAGTAGATCGATCAAGTCTTGATTAACCTATGTGAGAATGAAGTGGACTTGAACAAGATGAGATCGAGTTAAGATTGAAACTTTTCCCTTCGAGACAAAAACGAGAATGTAGTTCAGATTCACTGGCGTGCCCGGGATTTTCTAAATGGAAGGATACGTACACTTTTTTTTTGTTAGTAGTCAGCCCTCATTTCGCCATCATTTTTTGCCCTTGATGTCCTTTGATGGCTCTGGTGACCCCTCCCCCCCCCCTTGGGCACGCCACTATTCAAGAGAGACCGAGAACGAAACCGGGATTTCCAACTCGATACGATTCCGAGAGCTACAAATACTTTCTTGTTTAAGGCACGAGACGAGATACAGCAGACGTCCGAGGCGGAGTGACTATCACACCGCGCTACGACGGTAGGGGCCCCAGGTTCGAATCCCGGCCTGTGCATGGATGTTCTTTGTGATTGTTTCTTAAGTTTTATCAAATCATCACTCATCTCAACAGTCACAATTGGCCAAAAGTGACAGAAAAGCTTTTTGCAGACTAGCAAGGCTCTGGCGACTAGACACATGGCCAGTATAATCCTCCGTGGGTTTTGTATTGTGTATTGTATTACATCTAATCACCATTCATTCTCATCATCGCGATTAGCCAAAAGTGGAAGAAAAACGACGTACAATAAAACAAATCTATCGAGATGAGACAGAGTTGTGTCTCGTTTCTACTGGCATTGATATATGAATTGTTAATATCGGAGATTGAAGATGCTCAGATAACTGAGGTGATATGTTATAATAGCATGACTTAAATCAAAGATTTCTCTCCATTTTTATTCCCGCAAGTTAACTGAGTAGAGGCAGATAGATGCTCATTACAAGATCAAGGCTCAAGGCGACCGACGTTTACTCAAGGCCCCTTGGGAGTTCGTATCCAGAAGTAATCATCTTTCAACTCAAGACACACACGCTCTCTTCTCACCCTCTCTCCGCCTGGGTGGCGTCGTTTTTCCAAGAAAATGGAAGAGAATTTCATCCTCCACCCTTGCTTTGGCTGAAAATATGCCCCAGGCGTCGCACTCGCGTCGGGAGGGAGCGAAATTAAACTCTCACAACACGACAGAAGGAGTCGGATGCCCCTCTGCAAAATTCGAAATGTCGTGCCTGCGTTCAGGGGTTACCGCTCTTCTTGATGAGGATCTGGCCTAGAGTAAACATCGAAGTTGGACTACAATCCGACGACAGGTTGCTTGCAAATGTCACGAGCGAGCCGATGACGCTTTCTGATCTGTACGCAGATCTCTACTTCACCTGGCGACGGACCTTGATGCCTATTCACTTCCGCCAAGCGTCTTCGTGGATGTGCTCCCAGGAAGGGCAGCAATCTCAGTTGCGAAGTATGACGACCAGCATAGTTGTCAAGTGAAATTCTGCCGTTGGGTGCCTGTGCGTTTGTCACCAAACAACCATTAATTAGATTTATGTTTATAAGCGTCACTCTTCTGCCACTTTTAGTAATCGCGACGATCAGATTAATTGATTGATTGAGTTGGTGTTTTAAGTCCACTCTATGTACAGTAAGGCTAATTTGGACTGAACCTACAGTCTAAAGTGGTATCCGAATCACTATGTGCCTCCACCGGGTATCGAACCCGGGACACCTTGATTACAAGGTGACGACGCTACCACTACGCCATCGAGGAGGCACTATCGCGACGATGAGGAACAGTGATGAAGGGAGACACTGAAAGAGGGCCAATGAGAATGAATATCTAAATAGAGAAAACAAGTTTAGGAAAAGGGGAATATATAACAAAAAGACGTAGATAAGAATGAAGGAATGAGAATTAAAAAATAGAAAATAAACGGAGGTAGAGAAAAGTAATTGAGCAGAAATGATGAAAAATTTGAGTGTGGGGATGGGGTTAAGTAACTCCCTGATCCTCCCTGCAAGTGCTTATATTAGTAAGCAAATTAACGAGTCTTGAATACACACGCAACACAATAGCCAATCGAACCAGAAGCACGGTCAGTTATATACAATTTCTGTGCAACACAAACAGCTTCGAAACGCGGCAGAGCTACATTCACAAAAAGACCAGGAATTTGCAAAAGGAGGCAAACCAACTTGATGCGCTGGCGATAAATGTCAGAAAACAATTATGGATATCTGCACACACAAGTATTTGTTCATTTATTCTTTTGCGTGACGTTAAGGACACGCGACCGCATATCGCTTAAGCGATATTTCTTTGATCATCGAAGTCTTATCGTGTACAAGAGGAAACGGTCACAACATTTACCGTCCTCATCAAATACCTCCCTCGGATGTTACCAGGGGAGAGACATGCATAAACAAAGTGAAGGAAAAATATCTCTAATCGCTAACTGTTTCCCTTTGGCGGCTTGAATCGTCCCCAGATGTAAGGATGTCAAAATAGTTTAGTCTTACAAGACTCAAATATATTAGTTCCCCACGTATGAAATGCACTTCACTAATATTTGGAGAAAAACAGAAATGTAAGCAGAGTACTATAATTGGGCTCGGCCTGTTGGATTGTATCAGAACAAAAACAAATGAATATGGTACACGTTTACGCGGACAATCGTCTTCGCAATGATCCTACATATAATAATAATAGCTTTTATACCAATAAGTATTAAAATCAGTCAGCACTCTCTTGTTTGATTTTGTGGTTTTTCATGTTGAAATTAAGTTGTGTGTTGAACTATTCACATCAAATAGTAAATAATTTATTTCATTTTACTTTCATATGTTTTAGTGCAATTAAATTAATGTTTTTTGTGTGTGTGTGTGAATAATATGCCGTCTATTTACTTGTAGAATATATATAATGGTCCGTAATATTTTTCACTTGCTTTATAATGTCTGTAATTAACATATTTTCAATTTTGAGGGACTCAGAAACATGGAAGAAAATAGTCACTAATAATTAGATGTTGTAGGTTAAATCGTTTTATTCGTGTTCCTATCAATCGACGAGGTGTTGTAACAATCCCATTTTTATTATGTAAAAGATTCCTATGTGCCAGTACTTGCAAAGTCGGAATGTGATCATGAATATCTATATTTTACTCATACTTTTCGCTCCCTCTCAAATGCGAATTAGAATTTCAATGTATCTTTTTATTTACTTCATTTTCAACGCCATCTATCGTATGAGCAAGTCTACTAAGTAAGTGTGAAATTAACATGCTGACCTATAACTACAGGTCATATTCAGCAAAACTGAAACCAGGTTATAAATTAAGTATGAGGTTCGCTTATGGTTTTTTTAAATGAGTTTATGCTTGTGTTATGCAACCACCACAACAGAACGAATATGTGGGTTGCGGGCTCATTAGGATACTAGAATTTTTTTCTCTTGTTTTGTGGAAGTGCATACAGGTAGGTAGCTTAACAGCCACAACACCTGCACCAAGATTAGTAGAGGAGAAGTCTGGGGCCATACCTGATCACGTGGACCTTGACGAAAGCGTGACGTCACCGGGCGAACAGATCGCTTCGCGCTACGATTTCGCAGCGGAATCAATGCAGAAATTATGAACAAATAAGAGCCGTCATTATGCCCAGAAGCTAGCTGGTACTGAATATACAGATTCACTTAGGATCCGAGATAATGTATGTCTTCAGAATTGGATTATGCAGCTATTAACACATGTATTGCATCGGTAGTTTTCAGGTCGTCACATTTCTCTGTGAAACTTAAGGTTTCATGTAAAATTGAAGTTAATATGCCTGGTCATGCGTTTTGTTAAATAAAGAACGGCAAAAAGCAAAAATTATGGATAAGTTTAATATGTAAAAAAAACAACATCATCTATTGCTCTCTTTTTGGAGTGAGAGAGGAACTGTTTTTACCTAACTTCTTCAAATTGGTAACTCTGCTTCGACTATTGATATTTATTTCTTCATTAATTTTCCTTATTCATATTCCAGGTCTGAGTGTTATGAATCTTTGAACTACACTGGAAAGAATGTGAGGAAGTTCCGTGTGTATTATGTCACAAACACTTTAAACAACTTTCGACAGAACGAAAACTTAAGACATGGAACTGAAGAAAGTCGAGGCTCACTTTATGGGCGCTATTCACCGGATGTTCTTTCCCCGCCATCAATAATCTGATCGATTGGTTATTTGTTTTTGTTTACTCAGGAAAAACCCCCATATATACAGGGTGGGTACAAAGTCGCTTTCCCCAATAAATGAAGAAACCAAATATTTGGGGAAAGCGACTTTGTTCCCACCCTGTATATAATCATTGGGGTGTCGAACGGGTGTGCTCACAGGCGGATTTGTGAAAGCTGGATGCGTCCACTTAACTTTGGGGGAGGGGTGGGGGGCGATTGTGATGAAAATTTGAATATATAATGGAGCACTGGCGGACGGAAGCTCAACTATACGTTGTCATTTAAGCATCACTCGTATATAAATAGCAAGTTGTGTATTTCCAAGGGAATTGTAACAGTTACTATGTATTATTCGTGTTGTTCACGAGACTAGACACGAGAAGAGATGCCATTTTCACGAGACGAGATAGACCAGTGTCGTCTCTCGGCAACACTGTATCTACTATTTGAGGTGCACAATATCCAGCTATTGCATATTAAACCTTATGGTAAGGGAATTGAGCACTAGGATGGGAGATAGCCAAGTGTTGAGTATTACTGTTGCGCTTAGACTGTTGAGGGAATTTTGGGGTGGCGATTGAGAATTACATTATTTGGTAGAGGCCGAGATTCAACTCTTCAATAGGCCTATCAACAGTGAACCTAAAATTGACATAGGAATTTTGTTCTTATCTTACTATACTCGTGACAGTCTATATTATAAATTACAATATTATTTTTTTAATTCTAATAATTGTAATCCAATTGAAGTGTATAGTAGCTTGATGTTGTGTAATGAAGACTACTGGTATCGCAATCCACTAACAAGTCTCGTTGTGTTCAGTTCCCGCTGTTTTTATCTTTTCGTCGGAGATCACGACACGTCGCAACACCTCACTGAAGGCATTATAAACTGCAACACTTCACAACCCGAGAATCCATAAATACAAGAAACAAAGGAACAAAACAGATCAGCCTTTCCAAACAGTTAACACGTTTCTCATCTGGGTTTTGTCCGCCGATGACGTCACACCCACACCGGTCGCGAAAAGAGGCGCGTCTGACAGCCTTTTCTTCTAGTAGTCTTGCACCTGCATCTACCACACAGCGACCGGACCACCATGACCATCGCAAATGTGGTACTAAATATTATTTGAAAAGCACTAGAAATTCTAGGTTGTGTTACAGCATTTGAGGAGGAAAAGTACAGTTTTCGAATATCTGTCTATAACTTGATTCGTCAGCTAGGTGACGAATTGGAAAAGACTGTTCAAGCACGTATTGTAAGTGCTACTGATAGGTGATAGTTGAACGAGTAGAGATTGATCTAACGATAATAAAATCAACAATAACCTACACACAATTCTTAGTAGAACTATACTAATTTTAGAATATCTCCAGTCATTTCTCATATTCAGGCCAGGCGCGAGTCTTTCTCTGGCATCACTCAATAAACTTTTACTCAAGACGTTTCTCGACCTTTAGGTACAGTCACCAACAATAAAAATGGAACACCTAGATCCTGAAATAGTCGTTTCCTTGCAAGGCATTATGTATGTTGAATAACGGCCGTGGCAGAAGTTGCCATCGAAAATTTGCTATTAAAATCAACTTATCGCCGCAGAATTGGGGAAGCGAGTATTTCAGGATTTAGGTGTCCCATTATTATTGCCCGTCACTGTACATGTGCAAGTATTTACAGCGCACGTAACGACGTAGCAAGTTCTAGTGTAGGACCACTGACTACCATCAGGTCTAAATCCCAGATATTACGGACGTAAGATGGCTCTGCACATTGGAAACCAACATGTCTGTTATCTTACTTGTATTTCTCGTGTATTTTCTGCCCATGAGCCTGTGGAGAGACATTTCCAATTCAACGTGAATAGCAACTTTAGTGTTTAGAGACATCAACAACTGTACACGTAATAGCGATCCGTAAAGAGCACATCTCAGAACTGCTTGCGTAACACAAAAGCTGAAATATGTGTAGGGTTTCCAAAACTTGAAGTGTTACAATAGAAGCAGCGTGGAAACACTAACAGGAACGTAATGGGCAGAAAATCTCTCCATTTCTGACAAACTTCGAGTTGGAGAGAGCGAGATGCGGGGTCCAGCATCCAGCGGAAGGGCATCTTGACTTTTTTTTTCTCCACTCTGTAACTCTCCGCAGGACGCTTCAACTTGTTGGAGGCGAATTTATGTTGTCTCACGCGAGAGGCTTTCAGTGAGGCGACACGGAAACACAATTAACAGACGTGAAGAAGAGAACAGCGCGAGATGTTTAGCGTACGCTGACGGGAGGATAACAGGTACCACGTGTGTGTGGAAAGCACTACTGCAGTGCTCGCAGCGGACAACGTCAGCTCTTCTCAAGAATAGAAACACGCGGAGTAATGAATGGATGATTTGTTGTCATTTCAAGTCCACTTTATGCACAGATAGGCTAATCTGGACTGGACCTACAGTTTAAAGTAGTATCCGAACCATTGTGCAATGTGCCTGCACCAGGTATCAATTACAAGGCGACGACGTTACCACCAAGCCATCGGGGAGGTAATGGATGGATCCATAAGAATGTTTTCTCTGTAACCAATGACTGAGTGCACTGGGTATGACTTTACAAATATAGCAGTGCTTACTGCTCGCTGTCAAGCGGTCCCCAAGTCAATTCTCTCTGGGGGGAACATTGCACCATTACACAGTACTTCGGATGCCTTTTAAACTGTAGGTCTAGTCCCGATTAACCTACCTTGACCACTAAGTGGATTTAAAACAAACTTTGATTTTTTGCACGGAAGTTTACTAAAAATCTTGGTGAGATTTTAAAATTTAATTAAGGTTTTCATTTTCTTATTCTGCTAGATACTAAAATTTCACAAGTAGCTTATTTCTAGCCGTGCAAATTTGCATCGCGAATTCCCAGTCTCCATGAATGCTTTGCAATTGTACAGTCAGACACTTCTGGCTTGTAACGATTCCGTTGAAAGACAATGAAATCGTTGCAACCCAGAAATGACCGCGACTGTGCCTGAGGACCTTCATAAAGTGTGGGTGGTTCTTTAGAGAATAAGAAACTCGTATTTTAGAGGAGGAGGAGGGGGTAGGACATTTTGTAAAATCAAAAGCCGATATCCCCCATTAAATGTAACACTGAATTTCACGTTCGGTGAAACAAGTGTGAGCCTGAACATTTGCCGCAGTTGAGGGAAGCTTATCTGCATACCTTTGCTCGATTTATGTGTTGGATTGATTGATTGAATTGAATCATATCCAGGACCCCTTGATTACATGTAATGACGTTACCACTATGTCATCGGGGAGGCCTCGCTTCATGTGAGCAAAAGCAAGCTAGAAAAAGGAACGGATGATATGAATGAAAAGAACAAACAAGAAACGTGCCTATCCTGGGACAAGAACCCAGAACCAACATATTACTTTTCCTTGCAATACCTTTAATGTAATAATAAGGAATAGCTTGTCACACACAAAAGATGAAGTATATAATGATGATGATGAGTTGTTTGTCGGAAGGCAGGTCTTTTGACCGGAAGGTCTCTGGTCAAGGTGAACCCATGGTGGTTTGCCATTGCCTTCCATGGGAATGAAATGAACATTTACAAACAACCATGCACGAGCGGGATTCGAACCCGGGACCCCTAGCGTCGCAGCGCGATGTGCTAATGAGGATAGAAAACTAAGTATTTTCAAGCCGATGAAAGTTCGAAGCAACTACAGGGGAGGGGTGCATTATTTCCTTTGTAACTGAACTATGCCGGTTCGTTCTCTAGCAAATTTCTTGTTATTAACACTCACATGCTTTATTCGTCAGTTATGCTGCCTCTATGTTGCTGCATTTAATATATATAAATTATATATATTATATTTTTAAAAACAATAAAACTTAAGGTTCATTTGCTGATGTTCATGTTTTATTTCATCGCAATGTTCTAGAACGAAGAGACAGGACCAATTTATAAGGGTGTTTATGCCACCTATAAGCTGATTATGAACCTAAATTTGGGCCCGAAGCGATAATGAACGCACAATACGCATTTTGTGCGTAACACAAGGGGGAAATGACAACAGGCGGGAGAATCAACAATTGAAGACACAGCTGGCGGTTCTCTTTCTCTTGGCCACTTTTACGAGGAGAGCGAGTAAGAAAAGGACAAAAGCAAAGAGAGAGAGAGAGAGAGAGAGAGAGAAAGGGAGGGGCACTTATCTCAAGGACTCAAGGATGCCAACCCTTGTTTACACTTCCCCGAACGTCATCGACGGGTCCCGCATCGCTCCCCCCCCTCCCCTCTGGCAGCCTGTCAGAATGAATCAATTCGTCCAGGGTGGATTAATTATGCGTTCTCCAGACACTCGTCGTGCCACCCCCATCGTCTCCTTTCAAGTTTCCATCAGATCGGGGTGACAGTTCGACAACACCCCCCTCCCCCATTCTCATCCCCGACCCTCCAAAATGCGGAACCGTACCTCCACACTTATTCGCTCACCCTCATCGTTTGCAATTCCTCCATCGTGGAGGGAACGGAACTCTGGGGGTATTTTCGGCTTAGATGGGATTTAAATTGCATACGTGTGGGTGTGTCGCATATGTAAAAGAATGTAGAGATCCCTATGAATTCAGATGTCCTCTTGGTGGTCCAACACGTTGAGTGTTTCACTAATATTATCGATTCTAAGGGGAGATTTGAGACAAGCAACATGTAGAAGCCCCTTCAGTCTGGAGCAAACCATTCATCGCGCATGCGCGAACAACAGACCGAAGCGACACAATGGACGGAATTGAGAAAACTGGCCAGTCCGAGTGACATATGCAGCTTGTCGTGTCGCTTCGATTTGTAAGGTTACATATATTTACGAGAGTCGGTTGCCAAGTGACACGTGTCCCTTGTCGCCTGTTGCCTATCGCGTGTCGCTTCGGTCTGTAATCTTCCTTAAGTTTCTAAACTGTGGAAAGTTGCCTATAGAAATGATTGTCTAAGACCAGGAGAGGCATCTTTTATTCTAGTTAACATTTATCAGAAATTTTCCACTAACTACATCATATGAATTAACACATATTCAATTTCTACACAAACATCTTTGTTTGTGCTTTATTAAAACTTCGAAATGGGTTATCTATGCAGTATCTTCCGACAGTTTAATAAGAAAAAAACCGCTAAATCAATTGGACGCTACACGATACCACTTTTAAATGAATTTAAGCTACGAGTTTGATTCCAAGATTACGCCATGCATAATATCGTGAATGTTGATTTCTAATATCGACCTATCAGTCACTATCGACATTGTTTAAGTATGGATTTTTAGGGATAATCGCATTCATACTCGAACTAGCGTGACATCTAGTGAGATGCTATGTTTGTTTTTAACGTTGTAATTGTCTGCTACTCTGAAAGAAAAATATTCCCAGACAACTTTTTATTATCTAAAAATAAGACATATCAGAAGAAACAACGACGTATGGTAAGCTTGGTATGGTAACGTGTCTGGATGCACAACAGAAGTTATCTTTTTTTTCTTTTGTGTACAAATATTTTAGTATGTAGTGTATGTATATTGGCCGCGGTGGCTCAGTTGGTAACGCGTCTGACTACCATGCTAAAGGTCCCGGGTTCGATCCCCGGCCGGTTCAAATCCGGGAACTTTTCTAACGATGGAAGCGCCCACCCAGCGTCGAATAACATGGGTACCTGGGGGAAACCCTGGGGGGGGGGGTAAAGGCGGTCAGGGGCGTGATGCTGATCACATCACACCCACTCACGACCGGATCAAGAAAGTGTGGGGCATTACCCCCACACCCCCTATACGCCTTCATGGCGTGGTGCTATGCACAGGGGAGCACTTTACCTTTTTATGTAGTGGGATTAGGTGGCAGAACAGTAACAGGTCTAATATAGTCCTTCAATAAATATGAATTGAATTGAATTGATGGAATCAGTTTTATCATAAAAATGGGCGTCTCATGCAGGAGAACAGGAAGTATGCATCTTGACTGCATACTCCCTGCATCATCTAATGGAGTCTTGACTTTTGCATAACGTATGATATTGATGATACTATGTACACTTACTCTACTTGCTGTACTACAGTTTCTTAATGCACACTCTGCTGCCATAGTTATCTCACTGGTTTTTCTCATGTAACAACCGCCAGGTTCGTCACGTGACTAGAGACTGGCTCTGATTGGTTACGCGAGATCCGTGCTACAGGGCATAGAGTCAAAATCATGAAGAGGTCGCGAAAGCAAAATTCAAAGCTCGCTGTACGACGAGAATACGCTCGGACGTATGCGTTTACGCGGGAGTGCATGCGTGTAGGAATGCAACACGCACATTTGCAAGTCTGAGGTCCCTTCGCGTGCAACAAGTCCTGGCAGTGCGTACGCACGAACGGGTCACGTTCTGGGAAAGCAGATCTGCTTTGAAATATCGATGGTCGAGCGGAGAGATACGTCCATCAAGGGACCACGCGGCCTCTCGCCACAAAAGGAAAGACGGCACGCATTAACCACGAATGCTAATGCGAAGGAGATAACATAATGTGTTCAAACAAGGAGACACGCTTGGAGCGTTCCTGAAACCACACGGTAAATCAAACGGGTGCAGTGAGTGAAAATGTCAGAGCATTTCAACAATTTTCAAGATTTGCATTACTAAATTACTGAAACGAGAATTCTAATCGCATCTCCCTCCTGGACAACCGAACTATCATCAAAACTGAGGCTCGATTTCTAGTTTCTCGTTGTACACTCTGTCTAATGTCGATCGATTTTACTCTCGTGCACCAAATGCTCTGGATAGAAATGGCAACCGCCATGTTTGTCACGTGACTGGAATCCGACTCTGATTGGTTACGGAAGACCTGTGCTACTTGTCTACGAAAGCTAGTTTACGAAATGCGAAATTAGATGGTGCTAGTGCAGCTAAGGGCCAGTTACTGATGCAGCTTCAAGGTGATCGATATAAGCAGCACAATTGGAAAACTAAAAATGCAAATTATGTGTGTGCTGCTTTAATGTTTATGACCTTTTCCATATGATTTAGTGCAATACAAATCCTGTTACCGGGATTAAGTTACCCGATTATAGGCAATAACATTATGTCAATAATTTATGAAGATTTAATGAATTGTCAATCGGGATACCGGCCTTCACTCGGCTTTTGAAACTTTGAAATTGCTTTGACAGGAGGCACAAAAATAGAAAAAATAAAACTAGATATTCGAATGCAAATCCTGTGTTACAAACATAAGTAAATGTAACAATATTAGATACGCCAAATTATAGAAAAATAGTGTTTCTTTTTTAAAAAGTTCTTATGTAATACTTTATGAACGAAAAAATTTCACCTTCGCATTATTCACGTCAACGAATGTTATTCTTGTGTTACAACTTTTAAATTCGTATTGCTATGGCTAATCGCAGCGATGAGAATGAGTGATGAATAGATGAAATTGATGAAGAGACACCCACAAAGAACAGCCATGCCCAGGCCGGGATTCGAACCCAGGAAGTGCGGTGTCAAGATCGGAAGTCCAACATTTAATAAGCTCGGTCATCCAGTCTGTTTCTTGTATTAGGAAATACAATGTAGTGTTAATGTCTGTAATTAAATAATTAAAAATAAATAATTATAATGTACGCAGAAATGTTCCTCCCTCACAGTCTCTTTAAAAAAGAACAAAATACATTCTCATTATGTTCTTGAAAACAATTATCTTACCACAGTTGCGACCCAAAAAGATCTAGGTGTTATCATAGATGAAAAACTAAACTTTAAGGAACACATCGCAGCTACAACTAAAAGTGCAATGCGCCTCTTAGGCCTCCTCTACAGATTCATTGAAATTGATACCCCAACTTCTCTTAGCCTGTTTTTAAATCATTCATTTCTCCGATTCTCGAATACTGCTCTCCAGTCTGGGCCATGACTTCCAATACAAATCTTTCTAGCATGGATTCCGTCCTCAGCTTCTTTACCGCCATTGTTCGTCATAGAGTTCCCTCTCTGCGGCATCTTCAGAAACCTGACATCCTGACTACTTTGAACATCCAGTTAGTGCAGACCGAAACACTGAATTGTTCCACAACTCTACCGCTAGGCTTTCCCTTATACAGCGCTCTCTGATCCACAGGCTGCCACAGTTCTATAATAAACTACCTACAAACATCGACATTTTTGCCCCTGAAAGTATTTTCCGATCTTCTCTAAGAACGAATATGTAAATCTTTTGTTTGTTTCCTTGTTTATGTCTTATCTGTTTATATGCATCCCTTTTTGTTTTTACCTAAAAACATCTTGACTTGTTATTGTTGATTTATTAGAATTTTGAGTGTAAAATGGCCTTACAAGTGCTGTATCTGAAATTTGAATAAATAAATACATAAATAAAAACAATTCCTTGTATATAATATAGCTTAGTCAGCATACACCCCATAGAGTGCTCAGGAATCAGGTACAGTTAGGGACAATTCTGGATTGTAAAGATTGCATTGACTTACAATATCTAACAAATCACGAGTGTCTGTTGCCTGCGTCAGCAAATCATCATTCATCTTGTTCACCGCAATTAACCTAAAGAAACAGGAAAATGACGCTGAATTTGAAAACTACAAAAACGACCTGCTGTTCTAGCTTATGGACATGTCCCACTCTTGCCTTGAGAACGTCGAAAAAGCTAGATCTTGTCCCTTGCATCCGGTTCACCGTCCCTGTTCTTTCCTGCCAGCTCTCTGCTAATAATTTATGTTGTCCCACACCCATAAACATCCCCGGTGCTACCTGGCTCCACCGACTCTCCCCTCACCCCTCTGAAAACCCCGCCGAGAGACCGAGTCCCTTCTATCTTTAAGGAGACCGGCTAATGGAATCGGCCTTTGATCTTGAAACTCGAGTTAGACAAAAAAAAAAAGACTCGAAGAAGAAACGAGAGATCCGTTTCCTCCTGAAGCAGAAGAGGGATGTCGACCTACCTCAACGTTCCATACTCTATCTCCTCAGGTAAACAGAATACCAAATTGTAACGCCTTTGAAGAGGGCGCCTTCAAAGGTTGAGGTTGGTGTGACAGTCCACAGATGGCGCAGTGGAGAACGGATGAGTCAGAATCAAGGAGTTCACTTGGCACCTTGCATTACTTACGTTGGAATGGGGGCAAAAACAGAAGATAGAGAATTTGAATGAAAGTGCAGAATGAAGGAACAATACCGAGATATTCGAGCTGTGTTTACAGCTTGATTTCTTGGAGACCTTCGAGAAAGTATTATAATTTAATCATTAACTTCTTTAAGTAGTAAATGCTTCGGATCAGCAACACGTTCATTGAGAAGAGCCAAAAATACTATTCATACAGTGTATATTTATACGTTTCTCTCACTTGTCGCTTTCACGTTTGTTTCTTTGAACGAAAACGTTCTTCCACTTTGATTCTAGTGCATATGTTAATGAAATCCACTGTGTTAATTCATCTTTGACTAACTTTTCCCTCTAGAAAAATGGGGATTTTTTATTTTTCATTTTTTCCCTAATGTATAGGAATGTGTTCTTGTTTTCATTATTTGGTTTTGATGATGTGGGTTAAATTACTTTTATTCTCAAGAGATGGCGTATGTGATCCATGTATCAGCTGTTTGCGTGGGCGCCAAGCAAAGAAAACGGTTAGTGAGTGAGAAGCAACATGGCGCGAATCACGGTAACCACAGCTGGACATTACTAAGAACATACGTCGTCTAAAGTGATTAGAATTGCCTTTCAGTGATACTTCATGATAGTTAGTGCATTACAGGTAGAAAATAGATGTCTCAAAAGAATCAGCGTGTGCATTTGTTATTGTGTTTTCTTACAAGAATCAACGCAACTCCAACATTTTTATGGTCCTCCAAGCCTTGGATGTCTTACATCTACCTGACTTTGTGAACTGTAAACTTTGTGGTGAACGATGTGTTCTAGTTTTGCATTGACATAGCGTGGTCCAGTTGTGTGGATTCGTGTCTCAAGAACTGAACGTTTCGTGCGGGTGGCAGAAGGGACATTCCGGAATCTCGATACTAAATTTATTGCGTAGCAAGCATATTCAGAAGGCGGGGAAGGAAATCAGCTGATTCTTCGTGCGAGCAGTGCAGCAGTGTTTCCAACCGGCGAGACGATTGTGTGTCCAACATCGGCAGCGCTGAAGTTTGCAGGTAATCAGGCTCATTTTAGTACCATTTCCTTTTCCTTTCTTTACATTACATTACGTTCATTAATTGCATTATTGTGACACCTTATCAGTTATCCTTTCACCATGACAGAGGCAGAGATTAAACGTTTAAAAGTTGTGCGAGGAAGCTACAAAGGGCAATTGACCCGTATGAAAGCATTCGTCGATGCATTTGACATTAATATACAGAGTGTTCAGGAAATTAAACTGAGATTAAGTCATTTGACTGAGATGTGGGATAAATTCAATGACGTTCAAACCAGTTTGGAACTTCAATCGGAAGCATCCGAAGAGGAAGTTCACAGTATAGAATTTGAAGAAAAGTACTACAGCATTAGGTCTCAAATGGAGACAATAGTGATGCGGCATGATCAAATGCATCAGCCCAGTGTTAGTACTAGTTCTGTTACGTCAGTTCAGTCTCAACTTAGACTTCCAAAGATTTCCATACCCTCTTTTGATGGAAATTATGAAAACTGGCTTCCATTCAAGGACAATTTTAAAGTGTTGGTCCATGATAACAATACATTACCAGCAATACAAAAATTTCATTATTTGCGGTCCTCTTTAAAGGGACAAGCCAGTAAGCTCATTTCAAACTTGCAAGTTAGTGAGGCAAATTATACAGTAGCATGGAACTTGCTCACTGAAAGATATGATAATAGCAGGCTTATTGCATCACATTACGTTAGTGAACTATTACACATAAAGTCGGTGCGTAAAGAAGATGCAAATGAATTGAGACAGTTTGTAAATACAGCAACCTCAAATCTGAATGCTTTAAAGGCTCTTAAACTTGAGGTGCCTTTGGATGAAGTCATTTTATCACAACATTTTGTATCTCATTTGGATCACAATACTCGTAAGGAATTTGAATTATCACAAGAGCATGATTACTTTCCTACCTTGTCAGAGTTATTTGCATTTGTAGAGCGCAGGTGTCAAGCTTTAGAAAACATGAAACCGACAGATAGTGACACCAATGCTAAGCAGTTTCAATCACATGATAAACAAGGTAAATTCATGAAACAAAGCAACACGTATTTAGCAACATCCACTAACATTCAGTGCATGTACTGTTCCGCAAATCATACTTTGTACCAATGTGAGACTTTCTTACAGGCAAGTTATAAACAGAAGCAAGAATTTGTGAAGAAGAAAGGTCTTTGTTTTAATTGTTTATCTTCAAAACATTCAATGAAATTTTGTAAATCTGGAAATTGCAAAATTTGTAATTTGAAACATAATACTCTCTTGCATAGGGATACACCTGAAAGACCAAGATCGTCGAGTGTCAGTAACAATACAAGCAATAGACAACAATTGAATTCTAGGGTGTATCCTCAAGAAAGCAACAATGGGGCAAGAGATGAAGCACCTCAATCTTCATATTGTACAGTCAAAGAAAGACACACTTCACAAGTTTTATTGTCAACTGCCTTAGTGAAGGTAAAAGGCAACAATGGACAATTTCATTATTGCAGAGTCCTCTTAGACAGTGGGAGTCAGTCAAATTTTGTAACTACATCATTAGTGCAGAAACTGCGACTGAAGAAAGAAAACTATGTTGTTCCAGTCCAGGGAATAAACAATTCGTGTCTTGAAACTAAACATTGTGTAGATGTTGTAATCCAGTCTAGAACATCTAATTATACAACAACAGTGAAGTGTCTTGTGTTACCAAAAATCACAGGCGACTTGCCCACACAGGTAATCGATTGCAGTACTTGGAATCTCCCAAAGGATATTCAGTTTGCTGATCCTTCATTTCATCAGCCAGGCAGCATAGATTTGTTGATTGGATCTGAACTATTTTTCTTGCTACTACGTTCAGATAGAAGAACAAGAATAGGAAATTATCCTGTACTTCAAGATACAGAGTTAGGATACATTTTAGCAGGAGCTATGCCTCAACAATGTGAAGCACCTACAACAGTTATTTCATGTTTTGTACGTACTGAAGATAGCCTTCAATTACAATTACAGAGGTTTTTTGAGTTAGAGGAAGTATTCACAAAGACCAAGAGCAAAGAAGAAATGGATTGTGAAAGGCATTTTCAAGAAACAACCATCAGGCAGAAGGATGGTAGATTTATGGTTAGGCTACCATTCAAACCAAATCATACTGAATTAGGGAATTCGTTTCAACAAGCAGACAAAAGATTTCATCAGTTGGAAAGAAGATTAACAACACAGCCAACACTCAGGCAGAACTATTGTGAATTCATGGACAATTATGAATCATTAGGCCACATGAAGCAAATTAAAACTACTGATGAAGAGAACAAGGAGTCATATTACCTACCGCATCATGCTATTATTAGAGAAAGTACTACAACACCTGTGAGAGTTGTATTTGATGGATCATCGAAAACAGACAGTGGACTATCCCTTAACGATGTTCTAATGACAGATGACAGGGCCTACAGTCCAAGAAGATCTATACTCTATTGTACTGAGGTTCAGAACGCACAAGATAGTTTTTACAGCAGATATAGCCCAGATGTTTCGCAACATTAGAGTCCATCCTTATGACACTAAATATCAAAGAATATTGTGGAGAAAATCGCCAAACGAAGAAATACAAACTTATGAATTATTAACTGTAACTTATGGCTTAACCTCATCGCCGTACCAAGCTGTTGCAGCATTACAAATGCTTGCAAGACAGGAAACGAAAACTTTCCCAATGCATCCAGCATATTATTAAGGGATTTTTATTGTGACAATGTAGCATCAGGAGGTGATAACATTGAAACTATGCTCAACTTACAGTCTGAACTGAATGAACTCTTGAAACGAGGTGGATTTATTTTACGCAAATGGTGCTCCAATTGTGAAGAATTGGTGCAAGCAGTACCAGGAGAACACAGAGAAGTTCATTTACCATTTCAGTTCAATAATGAAGCAGAAATAAACACATTAGGCCTCATCTGGCAACCATCAACAGACAAATTTTTAATTTCGTGCAAAGTAGCGAAAGATGGAGACTTTTGTTCACCATTAACGAACATAACCAAACGACAAGTTGTGTCAATTGTTAGCTCCATATTTGATCCACTGGGACTTATCAGTCCAACTGTCATTTTATACAAGATGTTTTTGCAGAAACTTTGGAGTTGTAAATTGGAGTGGGATGAACAATTAGATTCCGATTTAAGAAACCAATGGACGAATTTGTATCAACAACTACCAGATATAGTTCACATCCAAATAGAGAGATTTGTACTGACAACAGAAAAGACAAATGACATTCAGATACATGGATTCTGCGACGCAGCAGAAGGAGCTTATGGTTGTTGCATTTATATCAGATCAAGAGATGAGTCAGGAAGAATCAATGTTAAATTACTGTGCGCAAAGTCAAGAGTAGCGCAAATAAAAAAAGTTACTTTGCCACGACTAGAATTGTGCGGTGCTCTTCTATTAGCTAAACTAGTTAAGAAAACAACACCAATTTTGAGAATTCCAATTGACAGTACATATTTTTGGACAGATTCAAAAATCGTACTTGGGTGGCTAGCAGCGTCCCCCACTCGATGGAAAACCTTCGTAGGTAACCGTGTTGCACAGATCCAGGAACTTTCTGTTATTAACCAATGGAATCATGTCACATCTAAGTGTAATCCAGCAGATTTGATAACAAGGGGAGTAGAACCAAGAGCCCTCAAGGATTCGGAAATTTGGTGGAATGGACCTACGTGGTTAAAAGAAGATACTTGGCCATTACATGTTATGGAAAATAGCGAACTTGAAGAATGCATAACAGAACAAAGGAAGATTGTTACATCAATGTTTAGCAAGATACATGGAACAGAAGCAGATTTCATGTTGAGATTTTCCACATTACAGAGATTGCTTCGTGTAGTAGCAACATGCTACAGATTCATTTACAACGTTAAGAATCCTGTTTCGAAGAGAACAGGAAACTTTTCTTATGTTGAATTACGTGCAGTACTGATGAAATGTATCTTAATTGTGCAACGCATTTCATTTCCACAAGAAATTCATGACTTAGAAGAAGGACAACAAGTATCAAAAAATAGTCCTATCAAGGGTCTTCATCCATTTATTGATGACAGACAGCTGTTACGAGTTGGTGGAAGACTCGAAAATTCAGAATTGCCATATGAGAGCAAATATCAATTAATTTTGCCTACCAAACATCATCTGACGCAACTCATAATTGAATCAGAACATCGTCGTTTATTACATGCAGGGCCTCAATTGTTGATAAGCTCTTTAAGACAGGAATACTGGATTCCACATATCAGACAAACAGTAAGATCTGTCTTGCATAAATGCTTAATATGTTTTAAGTTGCAAGCCAAGGCGTCACATCAACTCATGGGGCAATTACCAAGCCCAAGAGTCACACCATCACGTCCATTTTTAAATACAGCAGTAGATTATGCTGGTCCTTGCATCATAAGAACAAACAGAAGAAGCAGAATCACTACCAAGGGATATGTAGCTATATTTGTGTGCATGGCTACTAAAGCAGTGCATATTGAAGCAGTTATTTCCTTAACGTCAGACGCATTTATCGCTGCTCTACGCAGATTTGTTTCTAGAAGAGGAAAATGTCAAAACATATACAGTGACAACGGGACTAATTTTGTTGGAGCTAATAGAGAACTGAGAGAACTCAGTCAACTCTTCAAAGCAGAACAGCTAAAAGGTGGACTTGAAGATTTTGCAATAAAAGATGGAATCAACTGGCACTTCATTCCAGCTAACGCGCCCCACTTTGCAGGATTGTGCGAAGCCGCTGTAAAGTCTATGAAATATCACTTTAAGAGGATAGTGGGAAATGCTACTTTGACATACGAAGAGCTTGCAACATTGTTAACGCAAATTGAAGCATGCCTCAATTCCTGACCCCTGACCTCAATATCTGATAATCCTAGTGACACCTTTTATTTAACACCTGGTCACTTTCTTATAGGGTCACCTCTCATGTCCATACCTGAGCCTGATTTAACTAACTTGCCCCAAAACAGTCTTTCTAGATGGCAACTCATTCAGCAATTACAACAACATTTTTGGAAAAGATGGTCGAAGGATTATCTCCACGAACTACAACAGCGTCGTAAATGGACGGCTTCAACAGAAAATCTTCAACCAGGCATGGTGGTTCTGGTCAAAGAAGACAACGCACCTCCACTTACATGGAAAATAGCAGTAGTGGAAGAGACGTTTCCTGGTAAAGACGGTGTAGTGCGTGTGGCAAAAATTAGATCAAAAACTGGTTTTACTAAAAGACCAGTGAACAAATTGATTCCCTTACCTAATGACAATTGAATTAGCAAATCTGTTGATTGGAATTTATCCAATCAAGAGGGGGGAATATGTATAGGAATGTGTTCTTGTTTTCATTATTTGGTTTTGATGATGTGGGTTATATTACTTTTATTCTCAAGAGATGGCGTATGTGATCCATGTATCAGCTGTTTGCGTGGGCGCCAAGCAAAGAAAACGGTTAGTGAGTGAGAAGCAACATGGCGCGAATCACGGTAACCACAGCTGGACATTACTAAGAACATACGTCGTCTAAAGTGATTAGAATTGCCTTTCAGTGATACTTCATGGTAGTTAGTGCATTACAGGTAGAAAATAGATGTCTCAAAAGAATAAGCGTGTGCATTTGTTATTGTGTTTTCTTACAAGAATCAACGCAACTCTAACACCTAATTTATACAGTCCAAGTCTTTCGGTAATGCCAAAGACAATGGAAAGAGCAAGACGGTTAAATTGGCCTCAGTGAACATCGTTAGTGTAGCAGCAACCTAACAGATGTCTCTGCTTTGGTATTTTCTCTCAATGGTTGAATATATAGGGTTACTAATAGACCTTGTGCTTACAAGGAAAGGGAAATAAAGGGATACTGTAGGCTACTGTGATATAAAATGTATAAATGTTATATTTAATCACCATTCATGGTCATCGTCGCTAATAGCCATAAGTGGAAGGAAAACGACAACCAAACGAAACAAAAAACAAAGTGGATGCAGCACACTAATATTATCAATATCTGTTCGCATGAACAATAGATGTGTTCTTATTGATTGTACCAAATGCTAATATCTGTGCTTGCCTTCCTTTGCAATCTATTCCCGAACGTTGTCAGGCAGAAGGTCACACAATGGCAGCCTTTCCAACTTTTTCCAGTAGCCACGCCACATCCAGGTGCGGTTTTCCCAGAGTTCCCAATACACTTTCCTAAACTGGTAGGTTCAACTTTTTCGAGAAGACTTATAAAACGAACATTCTCGAACTGAATGTTTCTAACCCGTTCTGATTTAACAACGGTATGTTGTCTGTATGGGTTCTCATCTAAATGTGGTATAAAAAAATCCTGTAGAAAAAAGCCTTCAAAATGATGCAGGTCGAGAAAAATTTAGACGTCACACAATTTACTCCTAAATGTTACATATAAAATGTGTATTTGTAGTAAACGATTTATACAATTCATAAGGTTTCCTTGCCTCAAGACGGGTATGACGTAGTGGTAACGACGTCCTCTTCTAATCAAAGGATTCCGGGTGCAACATCTAAAACCACATAGCGGCTCAGATCGCACCTTAAACTGTAGGCACAGTCCCGATTAGCCTATATGCAAAAGTTGACTTAAAACAAAAGCTCAAACTGTGAAACTCGCTACTGAAACACAACCAGAAGAATAACTTATACCCTGTCACGGTGATCTTTGCAGCAAGCGAACGAAAACAAGTCTCTGCGCAAGTAGTGACGCGAGACGGCTCCGCCAATGAACATGCGCGAGGGAACCGAATTGCGTGGAGGGGGTATTCCCTTGTCTACCGTTATGACCAACTTTGCTTCAGACATTCGTTAATATATATATGCATTTAACTATTCAATTTCGACGTCAGAAGAAGGTGGGGGCCACATCCACAGTCAGCACTCTTTACCAGCCCCCCTAAACTAGAAAAACTAGATAAAATGATATTTCAACCCAAATAAATATTTTCAAAATTCACTTCGAATTATATGTGCGACTGCTCCCTCAAGCACTAATGTCCTCCTCGTTAAGCCACACATGACATTTTTTCGTGACGTCGTTACCACATAATTGTATTTCAATATGTCCCATAACGTTAATAATATTAGGACACTATTACAAAATAAGAATTTGCAAGTCATTTTCTTTTTGGATCGAAGTTGTTTAATGGGGTCATAACCCTCCTTAACAATGCATTTATTTTATACCTTTTATATTATATGACATTGTTTGCAGTTTATGCACTTGTGTTCAGTGTCATCCCAGATTAAACTAACATTATTAACTTACCGCGAGACAATGGAAGGTAAAACCTATAAAATTTAATGGGGAGACGAGAATATTTTCTGGGGTGATGATCACTTCTAACACACCCCTAAATCCCATACAACAATGTATATTTGCGCTACAAGAGCATATATTTTCTCACACCACAGTTTTCTACTTTGCTGGGGGTCTTTAGGGAGCCCTGAACTATCTCCTCTGTCTCTATATTGATGTCTTTTATTTCCTATTTCCTACCGTGGGCACCACCAAAACGTATTTTTGGATACTTAAAACGTATTTGGTCATTACTCTTCACTAGATGGCACTGCATACTTCTTACACAAATTCAGTATCGAATATATCATACGTGGACATTTCATCAAAACTTTCTTCTTGATTAATGATACAAGTATTAATGTGATTTACGACAATGATCTAAATTTTGATTCATGCTCGTAACCGCAACTTGTGTTTATTTTCTTTGTTAACGATCATAGTAAGTCATAATAACTTAGGGTAATTATATTGTCGTTCAATTGCTTTCTGGCGAAATGAATAACTCCGAAGTCGCTAAGTAGACATTCCGAAAGTAAGTTTCCTCATTTTTTTTACAGGGAAGCGGTATTACAAAGTGATAAAACACATTGCCATAAAAAAAAGGTAAAGTGCTCCCCTGTGCTTAGCACCACGCCATGAAGGCGTATAGGGGGTGTGGGGGTAACGCCCCACACTTTCTTGATCCGGTCGTGAGTGGGGGTGATGTGATCAGCATCACGCCCCTGACCGCCTTTACCCCCCCCCCAGGGTTTCCCCCAGGTACCCATGTTATTCGACGCTGGGTGGGCGCCGGGGCCGCTTCCAACGTTAGAAAAGTTCCCGGATTTGAACCGGCCGGGGATCGAACCCGGGACCTTGAGCATGGTAGTCAGACGCGTTACCGACTGAGCCACCGCGGCCACTACATTGCCATAACAAAAGACAATCTTTCCTGAGTTCACGATGGGAGGAGCGAGAGCAGAGAAGCGATGGCGCATGTGCACAGTGCCGAAGAATAGAGAGAAGCAGCAGACCGACGTACCCGAGCTCACTCGAGTGCAAACCAGTATGGCAGAAAGACGTGTGTTGGAAACGTGGTCGCAAATGGAAGTGCGGCACGCTATTGCCACACACTAAGCACACTGAAGTCCGCCATTCGACGCAACAGACCAGGGCTCTTGAATCGAGGGATTTTATTCTTGGACGAAAATGCAAGACCCCACACAGCAAGGGTCACTGCAGAACACATTCGTCGTCTGGGATGGGAGAGATTGAATCACCCGGCCTACTGCCAGAAGTGGCATAAATGCGAAGTTAATAATGTCAAAATCCATGAATCAATCCTACCACAGAACTGCGTCACAGTTGGCAACATTGTATCGATGGAACGACGCACGGCCAGAGTTGCACCGCGCTGGTGTGAATGAAACAGCAATCAAAAGAGGATTCGTGAAGATCACCGAACAAAACAAACCTTTTCAGCTTGGCATTCGCTGCGACCAATTGTCCGGAAGCAGCACACTCACAGCGGTTTTAATTCCACCCAGCGAGAGAAGAATATAACGATCCTCTCTTTTTTAAGGAAAAAAAAAAGTATAACACACCTTGACAAAAGAAGCCTCCTGTATACCTGCATCCATAGTAATAAAACGGGGTTCTCTACGAGGGAGGGACCGTTATTATATGCGCAACCTTTGTGCCATCCTCTTTCCTTTAATGGACCCATTCATCGCAGCGACGCCTCTAATGAAATCCAGGAGTCGCTCCCTCCAGCATCCAGACTGGAATATGCTTAAGTGGGGAGGGAGGGAACAGATTGGAGACGCTTCAAGAAGTCCCACAGATGAGCGAGAAAGAAAAATTGTATGCGGCGCTGCAAACTAAGGATTTGGACCTTTTAAAGAGAGAAGCGTTAAAAGGGAAGGGCATATGATTTTTTTTTTTTTTTTAGCGTCAAACGAAACGTCTTGCATTGAGACGGATGCTATCCATAGCAGCATTCAGGTGTAAATATAATATTGGGGACAGGTAAATAAATATTATTATTATTATTATTAAATCAAGAAGACTTAGGTGGACAGGTCATGTGGCACGAATGGGAGAGGAAAGAAGAGATTACAGGATTCTGGTTGGGAAACCTGATGGTAAGAGACCTGTAGAAAGGCCAAGACGAAGATGGATGGATAACGTTGACGTGAACCTAAAATAAATCGGTAAGGATGGAAAAGATTGGAGTATTCTTGCCCAGGGTAGGGACAGATGGAAGGCTTGTGTTGCTGCAGCCATAAACCTTCGGGTTAAGAAGGCTAGAGAGTTGAATATGATTATTATTATTAGGATGTGTTGTAAATTAATTGTAGAAATTGTACCTGATGGTGTTTCAGGTCACTGATGTCCATAATTTGAAGACAGTAAACATTTAATACTCTTGGAAGTGTGTCCTGCACCGTAAGGTGTCAGTCATGCTTTGGGCTCCGGCTACGGAATGAGCGAGCCTCCTGGTGTTATAAGCGTGACCACTTTTCTCCAGATATCTCGGCCAGTGTATGAGAGGAAATTGGGGAGGTACGAATCAGAAAAAATACCGGTCAGGGAAACCAAGACCAAAGACTGGGGGTTTGTCGTGCTGACCACACGTCACCCCATAATTAATTGAATTATCTTCCACCTCGGCAGTCGGTAAGTAGACCTCTGACCCCAACGGCTTTTGGGCCACGGGTTATGTTATTATTATTATTAGAGGAAAAGGTCTAAATATGGGCCCCCCTTTTTATCTTGTCATTTTCGGAGGGAAGAAATAAAAATATCAAGAATCTGCCTATAAAATGAAGTGTATACTTAAATGTAATAGCATGCTAAATTATAGGTCTCCATTTTTTTAAAAAAGGAATTTCCAAAAAATGGTAAAGTGATATATTTCAAAATTGTGGTCTAAATATGGGCTACTAGTGGCAATATCACAAAACGCAATTCAATTATTTTTTTTAAAAAAAACAGCCATTTATCGCTAAAACATTATAAAATTCATATTTATGAATAATCTGTTGTTTTGAAAATCACGCGGAATGAGAAAAATTGAAATTAAGAAAAACATCCAAATATTTGTTGAAACTGTGATCCCAACATTAGACCTCATGTCATAGCCCATATTTAGACCATCACGGTATTTTTCATCTTCAATTTATTTTCGCTCTCCGTTGTACATATTTCACAAACAAATCATGGCATTATAAAAGCCCACATTTGTTTAAAGTACCGCTAATATCATAACCTATACAAAGCAGATGAGAATTCAGAAAACGCTGAGTTAAAACATACCTGCTAAAAGTTTTCGGAGGTCGCAATTCTATAACAGCGTCCAAGGCCAAAACTAACGACCACTTTCTCTTGCGAATAAGCGCCGCAACCTTTGTCCTTGACAGATAACCAGTTCCAATAGCTTCTGCCAGGCTGCAGCACCCGGGATCGCTGATAACTCCAAAACCCATATTTAAACCTTCGCCCATATTTAGACCTTCTCCTCTATTGTTGGCACTCATGAGATCTAGTCGGTAAGCAGTGTGACCGATGATCTGTGTGTGTGATTTCAGATGGACCTTCTTAAAACCATGTTCGCCATAAAGAAGCTCTGGAGTTCACCCAGCCTCTATTCCAGGCCTGGTCAACTTGCCGTATTTGTGAAAGAGCGCTCTCGTATTCACGCGTGGACTTCAGAGAGAGCAGAGTTGCTGTAGCGTTATAAGAGAGGCGAGAGAGGGCGAGGCAGACCAGGCAGAAGGTCTCGTCGGTCGTGTTCGTGCAGTGGGAATCAACTCGCGATTTTGGTGCCTTTGAAATAATCGAGCCTGATCTTCTCAATGGAGAAACCGTAGATGAAAAATTACAGTTCGATGCATTTCTATGTGTACTTGTATGCAACGGAAATGGCATCATAATAGTTTATGTATGCATTTTGTCTCAATTAATGAATTTTGGGTTTTGTAGGTAGTAAAATGCCTTTGCTGTTTTGCCTCCCCGATGGTGTAGTGGTTACGTCGTTGCCTTGTAATCAAGGGGTCCCGGGTTCGATCCTCGGTGGAGGCATAATGGTTCGGATCCCACTTTAAACTATAGATGCAGTTCCCTTTAGCTTATTTGTGCTATAAGTGGAATTAATGCAAAAAATCAAACATTGGGGAAGATTGAATCCTGGAAATATTGTCGTAACTGAGGTGGTATTACTGGTATTGATCCATCTTCCTAAAATAGTCTCGAACTGGACTAAAACTTGCAACTGTAAAGTATTTATTCGGATATTATAAATATCCTAAAGTTCAATGCAACACCAGTTCTGTCTACTGTTTACTTCTGTCTTCTCCTAAAGGAAATTGTAAATTATCCGCTGCTTACGTGTTTGGTTTACAATTGTGGATAATAGCATTTCAGGTACATGAATCAATTCAAATTAGCATTACGAGGTTTACGATGCATCCCCGTAAAGCTTCTATTCTGACACAACAAGCATTGCATAGCGTGATTCAGAGATGGCGCGCTCATTAAATTAACTAATTAACGGTTCTTAACGACCAAAAATCACGCAACATGAGTAAGTAGCGTTCTTACTTAAAGAGTAAATGTTTAGCGTGGTTTGTTAACTAACATATTTCACATCGAGTAAGCAAACTGTTTCCCCAGTTCCTTAAAAACGTACAACCAATGCAAACAGACTCTGAATAAAAATTAAGTAATTTTACTTATTCCGAAGCTAAATCAGAATCAATTGATTGCTGTTTATGAGACAACGACGGGCAAGTGGAATAGGCAAGCTATATTACGATATAGCCTTAAACAAAGTTGCTGAATAGGGTTACAAAACACGTGACTCAAAATCTGAAAATATCGTGGTCAATGTATCGAGCTCTCTCCTTTAATAATCGTACCTTCCTGTTTGAAGCTGTCTAGAGATAAAATGTGAGAGTCAACTTATCCCAAGATGCATTATTGTAAGAGACATAATCTAGAAAGGTTACTTAGTGGGAATAACGTTTGCATTGTTGATACTTGTACAATTTCATAGTGCATTTTTCACACTTTGCGTTGCTTCTCTGACGCTATTGAAAAAATCGCGACCCAAGGATGAATGAATGATTAGATGAAGTTGATGAAGTGGTGTTCACAAGGAAAAGGAAAGTCTATTATCAGGTCAGGATTCGAACCAGGAATCTTCCGGTGGCGACATCGTGAGTTGGACAATCAACACGCTCAGCCATCCAGACTGCTCCACTAAACACATATAGAGGAATGAGCTCAAACCAAGCAACAAGAAACTTATGAGAATTTAAGCTAACAAATTGTTATGGGTTCTGTCAGTACATTTCGACCAACTTTGATATTCTTAAACAGTGGCAGACACAAAAAAACAATGGAGTGAATTGGAATTTTTTACATGTTCATATTGTGGTATTAATCTGTAAATCAAGTAATGTACTATTGCTTTTATTAAAACTTATGCATTTAGAGTAGTATTTACTGCAGTACTTACCTTGGTGTGTGATTTCGTATCATATACACTTTAAAGCGACAAAAATACCTGGATTTGTTATTATCGATATAATCTTTCCAAGGCAAATACTATGTTAAAACTCCATTGTTAATTGCCATGACACTGGTCTTGTAGGAGGCCCTGAAGTGTGAGTACCCCTGCCCCCCCCCCCCTCCCTTGAGCAGCATTCTTCATACAGCTCACACAATAAAAGATAACGTGTTCTAAATCACTTTCTACCAGCCAGTAGTGCCAACTCCAAACAAATTTTGGGAGGCAAAAATTGGCATAAACCTTATTTCATATATGTATGTCAATATGCATAATACCTGTCCTTTGGAATTCTGGGAGTAGCAGAAAATGCTCCTTCCAAGTCAGCACCTATGCTAGCTCTCATGGAATATCCAGTGATTTTCTAAGACAATTGGAATGGAAAACTTCTTCTTCGCTTTATTTTATTTCATCTACTTTGACTGTTTCGCTTCGTACATTTCTGCTATCTGTTTACTGCAGCGCCAATGTATCTGTGCCCTCGGTAAACATGCGAACTACAAGCTTCCCTGCGGCTTAACACTCGACACCTACTCAACTGCTTCAAGGTTAGAGCTACAGATATAGTAGCGGATTAGTCACAAGGATAGGATGTACAGATATTGTTGATTGATTGATTGATTGATTTGCAAAGATGGAGATGAGTGATGATATGATGAAATTGATGGATGGACGCTCACAAACATCCATGCCCAGGCCGGGATTCGCACCCGGGACCCCTGGCGTCGTAGCCTAACCACTCTAACCACTCCGTACAGATATTGTATCCGAGGTTTTGCAACACGGTATGTTAGAACAAGCTGACCAATTGGTTGGCCAAATAGGTCTTGAGACTTGCATACCACTCCAGTTTTCCGCTTCTTTTCCCAGTGGAGGACGCTTTATCATCTAATCCTATCCACCGTGCTTAAACTACGCTTCATTTTCATATAGTTGTGTCCCTGATTGCGCACGAGTTCAATATCTGTCGGGACATTTCAATGTTAATTTCAAACTATAACTATACAGGTGCTATTATCGTTCTCCATTTCTATGTTAAAGAATTTCCTTTAGTAACAAATATTCCGTTTTATGACGTCGATCTGAAAGTTCCTTTCGAACCGTAAGATGTCACGACCTCTCTAAATATATGTTACTGTGCCTCTTTCTCCGTGTTTTTCTTCTGCTTCCTTTGTTTTAATCTTTGTAAATCATCTATATTTAGTCATATTTTTGTGCAATGACATTTGAGAGATGAATATAAAAGAAATAAGAGATAAAATAGAAAGAAAGATATTTGAAGTAGATGAAGAACGAGAGAGAAATAGATAAAACAGCAGATTGCAGTGCATCAATTAATATTAGTATGACTATTAGAGATAAGCAATCATCATTGTTCCTGTAATATGCAGCAAGTAGAATATAACACCATTAAGCCTTGTTTCCATGATTATGAAAAACTAAATATGCTGACCAAGGCAGTAATTATTTTATTAAAAACATAAACTAACGTAACGTTTCAACCTTCTAGCAAGGTCTTCTACAGACTCTGTATCAAGTACAAAAGTCTGATACAGAGTCTGAAGAAGACCTTGCTAGAAGGTTGAAACGTTACGTTAGTTTATGTTTTTAATAAAATAATTACTGCCTTGGTCAGCATATTTAGTTTTTCATAAGCAAGTAGAAGCAAATAGCCTAGAAGAGGAAGCGACAATTTTACTTAGCTTTTGCGTGAAGCACTTACCTTTTTAGTCTTCAAATTATTTTTCTCCCAGCGCCAAATCACAGCCCCGTTGTAGCCCACTCCAAAGGTATTATACGCAGGGAATCCGCCTGGATATCCACCGTACACGTTATAACCACTATTGTACGCACCTCTTCGGCTCCCCATCATATGGTACTGTCTGCCAGACATCACACCGTCATCCCACCAGCGACCGCTCGCTTCTTACCACCTCCGCCCCCGAACACCAGGCCCTGTCACCCATCAAACATTCACTCGGCGAACGTCCCCGGGTCCCCAAGAGATTGCACATCCGTTCCTCATTTCCTGGAGGATTTGGTCCAGGCAGCATCCACCTTCCATCTCCCTCACCCCCCTCTGACACACACGCACAAAGGAATCCCTCACGCACACTAGCACAGTTGGATCGTAGAGACACTATTTATCCCCCTCTGTGGACACCATGCTCTAGTCTTGAGACCTTTCGGATGGAGGCACCAGGATCGTTTCCTGACCTTGCTAATATAACTCTCCCAGAAACTTGACCTGCCTCTAAGCAGCTCGCTGGATCAATATCGAAGAATCCATTATCTATTCCGGCATCTGAAGGTAAGTCGGTCAGCGGGCAGGTTTTTCCAATTCGGAAGGCACCACTCAAGAACTACGTCATCATATAGACGCACGCTTACACGCACTTACGCAGACAGGTCTCTTGTGCGTAAGAACACTTCCCAGATTGCCCGAGATAGAAATGCCTCGACGAGGATTGCAAACGGATCCCCGGGAAATAAAAAAGAACTCGCACCCGAATTCGACGCCACCACCTGTTCTCCTGCCACCGCGCGTCCCTCCCACGCACCGTTTTGGCACAGTGCAAAGCGTGGACTGGCCGAAACCCTTGCACGCGACCCAAAACCCGAGTCTCTCTCTCTCTCAGCGTTGCCATGCGCGCGGGTTGTCCATGCGTCGATATCTCACTCACTCAATATCGGGATTCGTTCCTGCACCCACGATGCGAACCCGCTGGTTTCAGTCAATAGACGGAACACCAACCACCACAAATGAATCGACATTACTACTACTACTACTACTACTAATAGTACTAGTACTACCACTACTACTGGCCAACGTTGTTAAAAGTCCAGAAGAACCCATACATTTTAATGGGATCAATTGGGTTCCGCAAAAGGACTGGAAGTCCTCCTCCGTAGCCGAGCGGGTTAAGGCGTTCACTCGTCTTGAGATCGTTCGCTGCGGGACGGCGTAGGTTCGAATCCGGCTCTGGTCGGAATTTATTCAGCCTGCGTATAGGGCCGGTGGCAACCCACCATCGTGAGGAAATTGGGGAGCTTCGAACGAGTAAGAGTAATCCGGTCCCGGAAACCTACTATAACGGCTGGGGATACGTCGGGCTGACCCCCCGGCTATTCCAATACTGGTTGAAGATCTCCACGCTTAGAGGTGACGAAGGAAAGCGTGGGAGGGAGACCGGCAGTCGGTAGGTAAGCCAAGGCCCTTCAGGGCTGTTGCGCTAAGGATTAAAAGGGCTGGAACCTTTTTTCTCTCACAATTTAAATTCGGTCCAAGTTGCGTATAATTTCATTTCAATACGGTGGACCGCATTTAAATCGATCCTGAAAATAGGTTCCTGGACCGGATTAAGTTGATCCGAAAAAAATTGTTCCTGTACCGTATTGAAATTAATCGGGAAAAAAGGTTCCCGGACCGAATTGGAATACTTTACAGATAAAAAGGTTCTTTACGGTCCGGAACCCATTTACGCTTGCTGATTTTTTTCTGTTGGACCGGAATTTAATTTATTTAAAATTCCTGGACCTTTAACCACCCTGCTACTGGACTTCAAATTACTACCAATAATGCACATTATATTAACAATGGTTTCGGCACTCTTCAATATGATTTGTTATAATTTGTTATTGTATTCATCATGACTGATTTTTTGTTTATTTTACTTCACTTTAATGCCACTTTTGGCTAATCGCAAAGATGATGATGAGTGATATGATTAAATTGATGACGGGATACTCACAAAGAACACCCCTGCATAGATTCGGGATTCGAGCATCCATGTACAGTCATGGAAAAAAGTTCTTCCCCATAAGGCTTTAATAGGAGCAAGTAATGTAGGAGGGTAGGCAACACATATTGCACCCTTCGATGATCGGGTGATTTTGCCTGTCTTAACACCGAGAAATGTGTTCCACGTGAAGGTCAACATGACAGGAAAGCAAAGAGGGTCACGTGACTATTGGTTACGTGGAGTGTTGTGCTTCTCCACGTCCCCAGTTCTTGACCCACATTGCAGAAAAAGTAGAGCTGCATGTAATAAATGAAAATAGGTTGTTTCAACTACACGCTTAATTATGATTTTCCCAATTGTAAATCTATCAGACGTGTCTCCCGATTTAGTCGGGACAGTCTTTTACTTTGAATTCCTGTTTGTCATAGGCGTAACTTGACGGGAGCAGAAAGGGCATTTGTAACCCCCCCAAAAAATCAGGTTTCTTAAAAGCTGCTAAAACAGGAATTAAATACTATGATTTGACGCGTCCAAAAAAAGTATTATATTGAAAGATTGTTCCCAAATACGTAGATAGCAATTTAATACTTTGAAAGTGTCTCAAATTTGTTTATTATGTCACATCTTAGTGTGGCACAGGTCTACTACAAAAGTGTAATTTCGTAACAGAAATATGAACCCACTCCTTTTATTTCGTAGCAGATTTCATCTTGAAACTGAAATTAAGAATATTAGTTAACAATGTCATTGGTAAACAATAAAAAAAATGTGTTAGACCCAATTCTTTAATACCTTATCATAATCTTTATCGCAAGTTTAAATTTTGTTGTAAGTCCACTTTATGCAAAAAAAAAAAAAGGGTAAAGTTCTCACCTGTGCTTAGCGCTACGCCATGAAGGTAACGCCCCACACTTTCTTGATTCGTTCGTGAGTGGGGGTGATGTGATCAGCATCACGCCCCTGACCGCCTTTACTCCCAGGGTTTCCCCCAGGTACCCATGTCATTCTACGCTGGGTGGGCGCTGGGGCCGCTTCCAACGTTAGAAAAGTTCCCGGGCTTGAACCGGCCGGGGATCGAACCCGGGGCCTATAGCATGGTAGTCAGACGCGTTACCGACTGAGTCACCGGCACAGATAGACTAATCTGAAATGCATACAGTTTAAAGTGGGATCCGAACTACTATGTGCAATCACCTGGTATCGTACCCGAGACCCCTTGATTACAAGGCCTTACCACTACGCCATCAGTGAGGCGCACACAATCTTTGTATTTCGACCTTTTTAAACCTATATGTATCATATAAGAGGTTTTTTAACGTTGCTATGCCTGTATGGATTATATTTAACCAGTATTCGAGCACATAGCGTCAGGTTTCATAGAATATAAGCTTCTCTTCCATGTTTATGGTTTTCTCTTTGCAGTAGAAAAACTGGCAGGTTCCCATAACTTTTCTTTCAATAGTCTTCCAATGGTTGCATATCATATCACTCAAATTTGATTCATTCGTTTCGAACAAAATCCCCGATGGCACAGTGGGATCGTGGGCGCCTTGTAATTAAGGGATCCCGGGTTCGATACTCGGTGGAGGAACATAGTGGTTCGGATCCCCTTTTAAACTGTAGGTCCATTCACGATTAGCCTAACAGGACATAAAGTGGACTTAAGACACCAAATCAAGCAACCAACACAATCCCGTTATTGTCCAGATTATCGAATCCAGAACCTTGGTCGCGAATAACATAAGCAGGAAGACAACGTGAAATAACCGAACAGAAACAGAACCTAAAACCTACATCGGATAGATTGAATTAAGTCGGCGATACAGCACGGGTTCTGAAATGAAAAAGAATACGAAAGTTGAAGGACCTCTATACGCACCCACTTTTCCTCCACTCAATGGGGAAGATATCCTTCTAGCTGAGAAGCCTTTACGTAGGAGTGCCCTGAGAGAACTTCAAGGCCACGACGATAATATGTTCTAGGTGCAATGACGGGACCAAAACATACGTCAGATAGCTGTGTTCCTCATTTCGTACGCCATTGATAACTGGAACACGTGACCTCGTATTTGGTAGAGCAGAAGCCTGCTTGCTTGCCACCACCCTTTAGTTCAGTGACCTTCGCCCGTAGTCAGCAAGAGTGAATGACTCACCAGATACTTGTTGTCTGTGAGGCTACACAAGAATAGATATTTCGTTAGTGGCTGTAAGTATTGTTTCATCTGCAGTTATATCAGTTAACATTTCAATTGTTTCCTTCCTAATGGTTACGTTAGTGATAAACATGTAAATTAGTTCTCGAGAGTGAACGTTTTATCTATTTGAACGGAGGATTTTTATACAGCCTGCATGTATTATTTTTTCCTGAAAGAAGAAGAAATTCGAAGACGCAAAAAGAGTTGTATAAGAGTAGTTAACAAAAGGAAAAAAGAAGAAGAAAACGAAAATGTAAATGCTGAAATAAATTATGGTAGAGATCGAGTGAATAACATTTTGTCATGGGGCCTCCTCGATGGCGTAGTGATAACGGCGTCGCCTTGTAATCAGTGGATCCCGGGTTTGATACACTGTGGATGCACATAGTGATTAGTATCCCACTTTAAACTGAAGGTCGAGTCCAGATTAGCATATCTGTACACCAAAAAAAACTAAGAAAGAAATTGTCACAGTGTAAGAAAATTTCATGTTCAACCAGATACGAAACAAAAGGGAATAATATATTGCAGGTTGGAGTTCACATCCGTAGCATCTAACCAGCACAATTATGAATCGCAACATATCGTATTAGATCCATTTTTATTATACATGTATGATAATATAAGAGAAGTAGAGGAAAGAGAAAACCAAGCGAAACACGGACGCCTTCTCCAGAATTTCAAATCTCGTTACATAACGTTCTGGGTTGGAGTCCCGAACAGGCATGACTTTCTTGTTCTTGCCCTTTTATCTGCTTCATTTCATCATAATTCATCGTTATGGTTCACCTGCAGGGGAAGAATAATGACAATAATTGCCAATACAAAGCCAATGACAAACAGAACAACTCGATTACGGAGGTGCCAAGAAGAAACGAGACTTGACAGTTTCTCCGTCTCTCGGTTTGTCGAATTGAAAATTGCTCTCCCGTTCTCGGTCTCGATTAGTTAAATATAGAAATCGAAAATGAATGTGAATGAATATACATGTATTTTATATATTCCGGTTTTGTAGGAGATTTCGTGAGAGATGAAATAAGTACTCTTCCATCGTATTTATTTTTATAATTTTTATTCCCTGTTCGATGATCGCGACGATAAGGACGAGTGACCATTACATGAAATTGATGACGAAATAGTCAAACACCCCCGACAAGGACGGTACTCAAACCCGGGAACTTTGGCGACGATATCGAATGTCAATCACTTAATGAGCTTGACCACCGAGCCTGCTTAATGTTGTTTCTGTCAGGTAATTCGTAATAATATCCCACATTCACTATCATTTGCTTCATAATTTATCTTATTGTTGTGATTAACCTGAATTCAAAGAATTAGTTGAAAGGCAAAAATGCAAGATTGAATGTGTCTGATGTTACTTCGTGCCGAATAATATGACGTGGTATTATGATATGAATTTATTAATCATATAATATGCCTATTCATTCCATTGATTGATCCCAATTGAGCACACAAAATATGCTATAATGTCCACACCATGGAGGAGTGGTTAGCACAGCGCGCTACGATGCCATGGGTCCCTGGTTAGAATCTCGACTTGGGCGTGGGTGTCCTTGGTAAGTGTCCCTTCATCAATTTCATCATAGCATCACTCATCTTCATCGTCGCTATTTGCCAAAAGTGAAAGAATAGCAAATCTAAATAACAAACATCCAATCAAATCGAACATCTCTACCGATTTAATTCTATACGGTACCAAATTCCCGCTTTATTACTGCATCTTAAGTCATTTTACAGCATCTCAATTGTTTTCCGATTCGAAAACATTTGGAATGTTGTTTTGTGCAGTTGATTGTGCATTGTTTCGTTGTTTGGATTGTTTAATTAACGTCGCATTAATTAGTTTTAGACCAATCGTGACGGGGGAAGCAAGAGCACAAAGAAAGCGAAAAAGACAAGGAAGAGACCACGGCTTTCTTTAAAGATAGCATCCCGTGAATACAACTCAAGTGACTGCAGAATATTATGAATAAAATTTATTTCGCTTTTTCCTTTTATTTCTGTTTCAGTTATTTTACTTCGCTTTTCTTCTACCACTCGCGTTACTCGTGTCGATGAGGAAGAATTATAAACTCGTGAAATGGACGATGGTACAAAAAAATATATGCCTCTCCCACTGTTCGAAACTGTCAGTACAAAATATTGTCTTATTTTTAAAATTTACGGGCAAATATGGTTTGTCACGTAGCAATTTACGCTTATCTCTTTCTCAAGGGGTTCCATTGCCTCTCTGATGTCGTAGTGGTAACGTCTTCGCCATGTAATGAAAGGCTTCCGAATTCAATACCAAATAGAGAGGCATTTGGTTCGGATCCCATTTTAATCTGTAGGTCCAGTGCATGAACTGGACTTAAACAATTAACGTGTGGCATGTGGTCTGTGATGAGAACCATCATTTCAGCGAACCTTCTTGACAATGACTCTAACATCACTTCAAAGAATAGTATTTCCTTACGAGTAGCTCTTGTCAAGAAACCAGTTCCTGAAATTTTCTTCTGGAGGCATCGTAGCACCCAGCTGTTTGTTGAGGCTGGGGCACGAGTCATGTGACTCATGCTATCAAAGCTCAATCCTTCCCGAGAACTCAGAATCACCAGGCAAACTTAAGCGAATATTTTGTTATTTGGGTTGCATAAACAACAGGCTTTAAGACGTTACGAAATTCTACGTCCCGTGGCCCAGGTATTTTTTTCTAAGACTGTACACACACACGCACACATTTCTTTCGTTAAAATAAGATGATTTCTTTATTCTCGCCTATATAAAGATTCCGGTACGGTACCTTTGCGTACCGCCAGAAAAGAAACACTGATTATCATTACTATTGCAGCCATAGTAAATATATAACACAAGTTGTATCGCGTCTGTCATTTCAGGAAATTATGTTCTTAATTAACATCTTAAACGATTAGCACTGGCCAAAATACTTAGATTATTTTCTTTTAAATTTCTGGACCGGTCACCGACAGGAGAAACATTTAGTATCTGCGTGAACATTCTCCTCTCCCTTTCATCCATTGTTTACGAGAATTAATGTAACGGAGGATGAACGTTTGTACAGTACATTATATAAATAATGCCCAATGTCACAGCAGGAACTGAGTTCCCTGTGCCTTCCGGCTCAGTGAAGAAATGAACGGGATTGTCCAGAGAATGCATACTAACCCTTCTCCCTGTTCTACCAAGAAAAACGAACACAATCCTCATGTCCTCTTCCTCTCTTGGACTACATAAGCTCCCCAAGCCACACAGATTCTCATGCTACGACGCCCTATTCGAAAAACGAAGTGAAATATAATCCAACATGCATATGACAGAAGACGATCTCTCATCGCATCTTGAAGAAACGTTCCTCTCTCTCCCCTTCTCAGCAAATCCAGAGATAAGTTGTTGTTTTTCTTCTTTTTGCATCTTCTCCAGTCCCAGAAAAATAGCGACGGATTTGGGAAAACGATAGAGAGAGGATAATAAAGAAACCGGGATAAAAGGGTTTAGAGGAAATGGAGATTTCCACAAGGAAAGGAAGAACGAAGGCTTCCATCTGACAAACAAACTACTGCTACTTTTGCTCGTGCAACCATTTTTGTATTGTTTTAGTAACAAATACTTTACGGACATGTACAGTCACAGACATTTCTGTCTTGTAAAAACCAATCTCAATCCTGTAGTGCCCGTGACTGTACCATGATTACTTGTGTCAGAGGGCATACATTTTAGCTGACACGTAATTGTAGTGTTATTTGGACTATAGAAAGCTACCACCGCTAGTTAACAGTAGTATATTAGACATGACCTCCCTGTTATGATCTTATGCTATCTCTGACAGAAATATTCCTTTAATGACATTGCCCTTCGTCACAGATTTCAATCTGCATCTATTTGTATCTTTCTTCATTTTATATTTAATTGTTTATGTGCAGATCGAATCACTTTATTTCCTCCATTATTGATCATTGCATCTTGATTCATTTTATAAAATATTTAATATGTCCCTCATTATATATATTTTATAAAAATATAAAGTGGGTACCTGGAGGAAACTCTGGTGCGTAAAGGCGGCCAGGGGCGTGGTGCTGATCACATCACCCCCACCTTCGGCGGTGATCAAGAAAGTGTGGGGCCATAACTCCACACACCATATACGCCTTCATGGCGAGGTGCAAAGCACAGGGAAGCACTTTACTTTTCTTTACTTTTACAATAAATTTGGCAGCATTTTAATGTTTTATTAACATTTAAGCAAGGCTCAAGTGTTACCAAATGTGATATGTTCGAAGCTCCTGTATCCGAGACAGGGTTGCCTTATATACCGGACATATTTAAAGCTGGCGACTGGCCTTCATGGCTATTTCTGTTCCTCAATCTTCTTCAGGAGTGTGTGTCTTGATGGATGTCAACAAACGCAATTGCGAAGTAAAAGCTGTAGTGGTAACATCGCCCTCCAGAAACAATGTTGCCAAGCGTACTTCTGTTTTTGCACGGTTGCATAAGGGCCTGTGGGTGGTCGTTCCAGAAGCATCATTAACCCCCGTTGATTTCTGGTGCTGACGATATCGTTGTCGGGGAACTCTCTCGCTTGGCAGTACGTTTGGCAACATGTGGTGTGTCCGACGTTCATTTCTTTCGGCCCACTAACAGTGGTCGCTGTCTTGCGACCCGAAAATGTCCGATGTCATTCGAAGAAAGTTCAATAGATCGCTGCCGCCAGATGCAAATGCGATGTATTCAACCACAAGAACGCCATTCCGGGAAGTTCTTGAACAAACTTCGTATTTTACATTCCAGGCAACAGAACTTGCAAATCAGCCACGGGAACTCATCCTGAAGCGAGTCCTTTCAAAAACCACGAAAGTCGAGGAAAGAGCTATTATGGAGAAAGAGGGTGGGGGAGAAAGTAACGGTTTCCCGAACTTCAAAAAAACGAGACGGCTTATAATGACGTCACAAGTTGTCTTCAGACCTTAACGACAAACTTCCTTCCTGAACTAATTGGCTCCCTTTTCTAATTACGCCCTTTCCTGCAGGATGGATGGGGTTGCTCCAGGAACAATCGAGGTTATTTCCCGCCGCGATCGCTGCCATTAAGATGATGGGAAGATTCTCCTCAGGATTTGTTCTTCTCCAACCTCTCAACTCCTTGCTCGTTACTCTGGAGATGTGAAGACGTTGTCTCCAGGCGAGTCCTCGGAGTGTCGGCTGCCACGGTTCATCAACTGAGACATTCTTCTTTGAATTAAGAACGTCTCTTCTTTTTCTTGAAGAGAACTGTGCGTCTTGAAATGACAAAGATTTTATTAAGAGAGCGAGATTTTTACAAGAGATGCAATGGCAGAGACACAATATCTGTCGTACTATGAGTATCAGGTTGTCAAAAGGAGAGGGTTGAAATGCAATGCTCTGTCCTCCGGGAAAGAAATAATTATTTGAGATCATCGGCGTACAGTGATATTTCTGGCCAAAGTGGAAATACAAAACTTTTCCCTTTTCGACCTCAAAATTCCATCTTTCACAAAAAATGTATATAAAAAAACACCTATTGAGATCTATGAGTGTGTACGAACGATTTTAGGATGTGCAAAAGCAAATCTAGGTCCAAATTAGGCCTTTGTGAATACTTTTAAGGGGAAATGTCACAAAGAATTTGATTGCATGCTAATTGCGCGTGGAAGAACTTTTGTTTCTACTATGTATTTAATTAATTTATTTCTATTAGACCTTAAATGGCCACGGCTGATCAGTCGGTAACGCGTCTGACTACCATGCTAAAGGTCCCGGGTGTGATCCCCGGCCGGTTCAAAATCCGGAAACTTTTCTAACGTTGGAAGCGGCCCCGGCGCCCACCCAGCGTCGAATGACATGGGTACCTGGGGGAAACCATGGGGGGTAAATGCTGATCACATTACCCCCTCTCACGACCGGATCAAGAACGTGTGGGGCGTTACCCCCACACCCCCTATACGCCTTCATGGCGTGGTGCTAAGCACAGGGGAGCAGTTTACCTTTTTTTTTACCTTAAATTTAGAAAATTTGCCTTAACTTCAGTCTTTACTATGAATTTAACTAATCACATGAAATTTCTAACACTTGAAACGAAAGACGATATTTCAGGTGTTAATACTCCATTTGAAGAGGAGAAACAGAAGCAACCGTGAGACAAAAATAAGCTATTATGTAGTGCGTTAATGCACAGCGTTTAGTTACCCCGTTTCTTGCACATTTTTGGATGTTTTTCCGCTTTTCCCCTTTATTGTAATTTCCAAAATTTCCCGTTCCTGGAAAAAATTCCCTGCTGGGATCAACACTGCCTGGGAGTTTTCTCGCGGGAGGTTGAGGAATAGCGTGCTATATGCCGTGTCTAATAATATATGTTATAGGAAAAGTTGATAAAATTACCACGTTCAAATTAATTTTTCACCCTCATATACATGTACAGGCATGCCGGGTTGTAACGATTCCGTAGAAAGTCAATGTATTCATTACAACCCTGCAGTCTCCGTGACTGTACATACAGGGTGTTGCCGTACAACAGTGACAAACTTTCATACCGAGTAGAACAGTGGTTCTCAACCTTCGTTAGCCTGCGGCCCAGTAAATTCGAATTTTAAAAGTCGAACCTAAAAATTTTCCTCGTAAATAGCTTTCTCACATATTAAAACTTTATACATTAATTAATATGTACCCGTGAAACTTAATATTAATAAATAAATTATGTCACAATCATAGAGAGCATTAGTTCAATTATGTATAGACTTGTGAAATATAAAAAATGATTTAAATTAGTTGACAACGACTGGATCGAATGCAATATTTTAGTTTCCTCTGGCTAAAATCATTAAATTAATTTGGGAAGTGCTGATTTTCATTTAATCAGAATATTTCCACTTCAATATATTTGATAAGGGAAATTACTGCGCAAACTAAAATGACCGCCTTCATTCTCCAAATTTGGAGGCTGGAAGCAACCGGGACTTAGATTGTTTGAAAGCATTTTCTGTTATCGCAGTCGAACCTTTCCAGATGGTTCCCACCTCGGGCTTCAAGTTGCTGCAAGGGTGACAGTCCCTGCTCAGCGGCTCTGATTTCTCACCAGCACCAGCGAGAAAGAATTTTATCTTATCCCTCATGAACCTCGAACGAAAGGCCATCTTTCTAGGTGGTTGCCAGTTCGGGCTGCAAGTCGCAAACTTCAGGAGAACCTCTCCTGGCGCGCCGGTTGAGAAACACGGGTGTAGAGGACATCAACGCAACCAAGTTTTCTCAATGACGTGTACAAAAGAGAACTGGGTGATTATACGCACGGCAACAAAGTTAATCTTAAGTCTTCTTCGTGCACTATAGGTTAATCTGGTGGCAACCTTCAGTTTCAAGTTGAATCTGAACCGCAGAAATATTTCCCAACCGGGATGCGAACCCGTAGATCGCCGATTACAAGGCGATAGCCACAGAACAGCCTCGCGCGTCAAACCAACCTCTCTACCTGCGCAACGACAATCCTAAGCTCACCTGCTACCGACTCTCTGCGGGGTAATAAACCGGAAATAGTTAGTGTAAGACTGATGGCGGGGGGGGGGGGAGGGGGGTAGATGGATGGGAAGATGCGAAAGCGGAGGAGGTGTCTGCGGTGCGGCTGATAAGGTGAAGGCCTGGGCTCGCTTCTTTGGGACTCCTCTGCTCCCCTGGAACTCTCCCCCAGGTTCCGACGTCACGACTAACCCCATCCATCACTTTACGTGGCGGATTGTGGCACGCAGGATCGAGGGAAGAACCGACCCAAGGTTGCCAACTGCAGATAAGAACAATTGCCTGGACCGTAAGCGGTAGAGCTCAGTGGCGTGCACAACAAAGGGAGGTTGGCGGGAGTCATACCCCCCTGCGACTTTGGACTTTTATTCCGAAAAATAAAATGGACGTCAAAGGTAGGAAAAGATGGCAAAATGAGGACTGGCTACTAAAAGAAAGTATGAGTACCATCTCTTTCGAAAATCCTGGGCACGCCACTGTTACAGCTCCCATGCCAGCGCCGTTGTAGTTTTCAGCGTAGCTCCTGTCTTCCAGCTTTAAGGCGCTTTGCCTCTATGGAAACGGGCTTTATACACGTCACACTGTGGAGGAGTGGTTAGCACAACACGATTTAACGCCAGGTGTCCCGGGTTCGATCTGGGCATGACTGCTCTTTGTGTGTGTGTGTCCCTTCATTAATGTAATCGCATCATCACTCATCCTCATCTTCGCGAATAGCCAAAAGTGGAAGAGAAGCGAAATAAACTGATTCAATCAAATCAATACACGTCACCCCAAGCAGGCGGACACAGCCAGTCGAACAATATTATCCTTGGGCTCTGATGTCATTGGGGACGGGACATGACGTCACACAGCTTGGCATCGCTTACCAAGGAAACAGTTTGTATTATCGCCGTGCAATTAACACTTTACCCAAAGGCAGTTGAAGAATTATTGTTCGTCTTGGACAGGCGCCCACGGGGAGACTCGGCGGAACAAATAAACAAATCTTAACCACAACTCAATAAAATTTTCAAATATTTAATTTGATCAAATCCCGGTACAGGTATATAAAAATGTAAATTCACTATACTGTAAAAAAAATTGCAAAAATTCTTTACCACAAGCATAATTTCTTGACTTTCTTGACATTCTTGACTCTTAGACATCCTGCTCTACGTTTCCACCTATTCTCATTTTTAGTATACGTTTCTTCGTGCTTGCTTCCGTTCTTCTTGATAATTTCTTTCTCTGTTTCTTCCTCTTCGTCTTCTTTCTTTATTTCTCTCCTTTCCCTTCTCTCTCTCTCTCTCTCTTTCTCTCCGTCTCTCTCGCTTATTTATTTCCATTGTCTCAACTTTTCTTTGTCCCTCTACCATTTCGTTAATTCCCTTTCCTTCTCACTCCTAATACTTTCTTTTCTCTCTCCCTTTAAACATTTACTTATTTCTATTCACTAGGTATGGACGATATCGGAAATTTGATATTGCGGTATATCGTCAAGAAAATAAAGTGACAGACAATACGATACGATATTTCTTCCGTATCGTGATATCGGTGATATATCGTCTTCACGATATATATCGCCAAAATATCATGGCGATATATCGCCGACACGATACATAGCGCCAAAATATCGTGACGATATATCGCCGACACGATACATAACGCCAAATATCGTGACGATATATCGCCGACACGATACATATCGCCAAAATATCGTGACGATATATCGCCGACACGATACATAGCGCCAAAATATCGTGACGATATATCGCCGACACGATACATAGCGCCAAAATATCGTGACGATATATCGCCGACACGATACATAGCGCCAAAATATCGTGACGATATATCGCCGACACGATACATATCGCCAAAATATCGTGACGATATATCGCGACACGGTACATAGCGCCAAAATATCGTGACGATATATCGCCGACACGATACATAACGCCAAATATCGTGACGATATATCGCCGACACGATACATATCGCCAAAATATCGTGACGATATATCGCCGACACGATACATAACGCCAAATATCGTGACGATATATCGCCGACACGATACATAGCACCAAAATATCGTGACGATATATCGCCGACACGATACATAGCGCCAAAATATCATGGCGATATATCGCCGACACGATACATAGCGCCAAAATATCGTGACGATATATCGCCGACACGGATACATAGCGCCAAAATATCGTGACGATATATCGCCGACACGATACATAGCGCCAAAATATCGTGACGATATATCGCCCAACACTACTGGTGACACGAAAACACAACGTCAATACATCCTACAAGTTGTGTGGATATGCTGAGCTACACCTCGCATGGAAAATTTTCTGGGGACACCATTATTTCAGACGCCTTAGGCAAGTAATATTAATACGCTCACAAAATTAATACTCAAAACTTACATTTCTGTCCACAGGTGGCAGCACATTTCTTAACTGTTCTTTTTACAAAATATGAAAAGATAAAGACAAGATATTGCTTGGATTCTCTTCGTTTTCAGAAACTATTAATTCTACATTAAAGAAAATGTAAAGATACTTCTCAATTGTTTTCCTAATAAGAATTACCAATTTAACTTTAACTGTTCTACACGAGCAAATAGAATATCTTTAGAAATAAATACTAAAAAAACATTTGAGAAATTTGAATGAAAATGTTTCGTTCCTCGCCTATCTTTTCCGGATTCCTTGCAAAGATAACATTGGGTATAGAGTTGAACCTGATTTATACGTTATGTCAAGGTGAAGAGAAAATAATATGTATAACTGAGAATTACTTACAAATCATATTTAGATACCATGTCATATCATTATTAAAATACTTTAGTTATATCTATTTTGAGTAACAAGATATACATAATACAGGTAATTTCTGCCGTAAAGTGCTAAATTAACGAATCTAAAATTTTGATTCTTAAATACATTGCATTTGCCACATTATTAGTGAACACGCTGATACTCAAATACTAGAGCGGACACCATAATTTTACTGTCCAATTTTTAAAAATCGTCTAAAATAGCATATCTTTCACTAAAGACTGTGCAATGGGTGGTATAAGCGATGCCTAAATCTGCAGCTATTTCAGCTTTAGTTTTATGCGGACTAGCGTCCAGTTCCTGTATAAATTTTACCTTCTGGTCAAGCATGTAACTTTTCCTCTTTCTGTTCTCCATGGCCGACCAGTAGCAACTGAAAATTGTCCCTTCTGTGATATTGTTGTCGCTTGGTTACGTAGAAATCAACTGTATTTTATGAAAATTAGTACAACACCGAATTACGTATAAATGCATTACGTACAAATAAGGTTTACTTAACACGTTTTCAAATTATATTTTGCAGGGACGTACAGTAATTTAAGTATAAAACAGAATTACGCAGAACTGAGTTACGTATAAAGCAGTCTCAACTGTATCTGTAATTTTACCATATTGAGAAATTTGTGGCAAGGACATAAAAGAGCATTGGAGTCCACAGTATAGAGGAAGACTCAGGTCGTCTACTAGAAGTTCAACTTCTACTTCGGTTATCCTTGTCTGGTTAGACTCACAACACCCGATAGATCCTGTCATTCGTCACGCAGATTTCGTGATTCACAATTTCTTCTCTTCTACATGCCAGCAAGAGTTGTCACACCATACACCTTTTTTTACCTGCAGTCACCACATATCTGTCGAAGCATAAGAGATTCCTCTACTCCACTACAACCGATGTAAGGATTACACTCGTTCATCAGCGGGCTCACCGCGACAGGGACAGAAAAGACGATACTGCTGAATCCTCAGATAATAGTCCTAAAAAATGGTCTCCCCGATGGTGCAGTGGTAGCGTCGTCGCCTTGTAATCAAGGGGTCCCGGGTTCAATAGCCGGTGGAGGCACATAGTGGTTCGAATCCTAGCCCCGATTAGACTTACTGTGCATAAAGTGCACTTAAAGCATCAAATCACTAGCCCTAGTATGGCTTCTGTAACGCTAAGGCACCTTTTAGATCGCGACACATGTATCTCGGGAAAGAGCCAATCAACAGCAATGTTCCACACCGTAGTGGCATCACAAGTCGGGCAGGCTGAACAAGCATGTGTTCGATTGGTGAAATCTTCAGTTTGAAATCTCTCTAACTGAACGTAGATATAATCAATCCAGCAGCTTCGTGAAGCTTAAACTAGACTATGTTACCATCAAATTCTAACAGACCAACAATGTTGGGATTTGCGAATTCGTTACCTAGCTACTTAGGGGTCACTGAAGATTTTACTCTCTCGTCTCACTCTTTTCCTCGGGTATCTAATTTTCCTGATGTAGATAGAACGAATGATTTGATTTATATTGCTTTGCAATTCTGCCAGTTTTGGCTAATGGCCAAGGTGAGGATGATTAGTGATAATATGGATGAAGAGTCATCAAACCAATAACGATATCGACTTTGTGATACGTGGTTGCACACATACAGGATTAAATTTACATCTTTTCTCATTCTTAAAGTCTCGAATCGTCGAATATACACTGTGAAATTTGTCGGTGTTGTAAGGGGACACCCTGTATATATTTAATTATCTTCGCTTGGTTTCATTTTCCGCAACAGGGTTCCTCTTGTTGCACGCCCAAAAGTTTGTGTGGGTGCGTGGGTGTGTGTATTAGCTGGTTCTTTTCCCGTTGAGTTGGCAACACTGTTTCATCCCCCATCCCAATATTCCTCATCGATTTCTTCCCGTGAAACTCCATGGGATTCCCAAGTAACCACGAAGCGTGCTGCAGAAATACCAGGAAGGGGGTTGGGGAGGGACGAGATTTTTGAAACGGGACGAAAGGAAAGAAAAAAAGGGGGAGGGGAAACCAAGGCGCCACCAGAGCTCCCGCCCGCCAATCCACTACCAGACGACTTGTAAACAAAGTGACCGGAAGTAGAAAAAAATCGGGGTTCAAAGGGGAAAAGAATGTGGCGGAAGTTTTGCACAACTGTTAGGTATGCAATTCAAGTTAGGGAAGGATATAAATTTTGTAACAATCTCTTTCCTAGAAGACCTCAGAAGAGGGCGCAAAACGAACTGTCCAATGGAAGGAGAAGTTTTGTCATTAAATACAGTTAAAAAAAAAGAAGTAAACTGTTCTTTCATTTGGAAAATACTGAAACCAGTGTGGGTACAAAACAGAGCAAGCCACTGAATATCTCCGATATTGGCCTCCTTGGTTATCACAGCGCACTACGACGCCAGGAGTCCTGGGTTCGAATCCCGGAATGGGTGTTCTTTGTGTGTGTCCATTAAATAATTTCATCATATTATCACTCATTTTCATTTTCATGATTGACCAAAACCGACAGAAAAGCGACGTAAAATAAACCAAACCAATCAATCAGTCGATTAACATTCATCCACTCCATCCAAACTTCTATTCTGTATTGGCTACTTTACGTTGCTTTTCTACAATCTCAGCGATGAAGATGTAAGGTCAAGTGTTGAAATGGATGATGACAATGATATATCCATGCCTTGACACCTCAGACTTCGTTGAGCATTACAATATTACTCCGCAACGGATGTCTACACACATCCTCAAAGTTAGAGTTTGTTTATTTTCTGATAGGCTAATCAGGACTGGACTGGACTCGCAGTTTAAAAAGGGATGCGAACCACTGTGAAGTGTGCCTCCGTCGGAGATCGAACCCAGAGCCCCTTTATTACAATGTGACAACGTTACTACTACACCATCAAGGAGGCATACGCATACAAGTTACACTTAATATATGTATACATACTTCATACACTTCCTAGAGATTCAACTAACAAGAAAAAATGTATTATGTGGTTAGGTATCCATCAGTGTGTTGCGTCTGAACGACAATGTTTACATTATCTGTGGTTTGCATGCTGATGTTTACTAAAAAAAAACCACACACATTATTTTCACAAACTGAAGGTTGGTTAATTAGTAAATACTAGTGTATGATAATGTTCTTGATTAGGGGCGTAAGGAATGACCCTTTCTGATTGATTGATTTAGTTTATTTTACTTCGCGTTTTGTGCCTCTTGGCTAATTTGCGAAGATGGGGATGAGTGATGAAATGATGAAATTGATGAATGGACATTCACAAACAACCAAGCCCGACCGGGATTCGAACCCGGGACCCTTGGCGTCGCAGCGCGATATGCTAACCACTCGGCCACAGGGTCGGGCTGACCCTTTCTGATGAGACGCCAAATGTCAACCCCACTTCTACGTAGTACATTCCGGGAACTGGGTTTCTGTACTTATCTACAGCCAGTATAAACCTGTGTATGGCTGTGTGTCTTGTCCTTACATGTACTGAATGCCACTTTACAACTTTAGCCTGGGTAAAGAGAATTTGGTCGTCGGATGGTAAGGGGTTTAGCCCTGTATAATTTGACGTGGCAAATAGCGTCAGTGCTGACACACTCACAATTTTAATTTCAATCATTCAATATTCGAGGTTAACTGATTGTTGTATTCTTAATGAGGAAATGCGTTTATCAAATATAAAAGTAGGTGACATTTGTTAATATGAAACCAGTGTAACTCTTTAATTGCGATCTTCTTATTTTTAAAAACAGAAACCTGAAATAAGTTAAAGGAAAATACTCTGCCATCTTGATAATGAGGAGTTGAAATGTTCGATTTAATAATCCAATAAAAGTATCTATATTTTCCAAATCCCTTTGTACAGATCACGAGGTGTGTGCCAAGTATTTCTATAAAATTTACAAATAATGTTTTTCCCGACATCTAGCGTCTGAAAGCGAAGCTTGTGCTATACGTGTAATTTCCCAACCAAATCAGCGGAAGTGATAGTGTTACAAAATGTAATCTACTGTCCGTAACGACATAACTTTTATTCTACGTGAATATTTTTCCGGTTTGGTAACCTTTCGTGTTTCCGGAAGGGTAACGAACAAACAATGTGTAAGCTTACAAGTCGTGTGTTCCAACTTACTGATTCCGTGACGAGCGTATTTGGAGAAGGAGTAGTGGATGTAACATTTGAACGAGTTCGTGACCAATGCGGTGCCCCGGTTGACACACGGGTTCTTATTTGCTACACGAAGTCCTCCATGGCTCACGCAGGGACGATGGACGACGAGCTTCTGGTGGAAAGGAAAAGCTTTTCTTCTGGAGAACACGGATTGGGAAATCAACTACACCAATATCCAAATATGCGTGCTGATAAAGAGTTTCATGTTGCATTTGAGATTTATCGGTCTTTTAGCACAAGAGTCCGTCTATGGAACGGTCCCAAAGGAAAATCTGGTTCTTTTCAAGTTGATGTAACAATGGCACTGGTAAGGAATTGGTTTTTCTGTGGACAACTCTTTTGGACGAAATATAATGAATTGATTGATTTATTTAGTTTATTTCGTATTTCTGTCACTTTGGCTAATCGCGAAGATCAGGCTGAATGATAAGAATAGATGGATGAAGGGACACTCACAAACATACACACAGACAACTAAATGCATCATATCGTTCGATGCACTAAAGTATGTTTTATGGCTTCTTCAAAGAATCAGATTCACATTTGATGGATTTGCATGCATTTTTGTATGTCGTGAAAGAAAAACCAAAGTGCATCATTTGATTCAAGTGAGGATTCCTTTCAGTCGAGATGCACTTCAATGCATCAGTTGATGTTCCTTGATGCACCTTCCTGCATCTTTTTGGATGATGCACTTAAATGTTTGGTCTGAGCTACAGAGTTTATGTAGCTCAGACGATACGTTTAAGTGCATCATCGAAAAAGATCATTCTGGTGCATCAAAACGCATCAACTGATGCATTGAAGTGCATCTCGACTGTAATAAGTCCTCACTTGAATCAAATGATGCACTTTGGTTTTTCTTTCACGACATACAAAAATGCACCCAAAAATGCATCAAGTTTGAATCTGATTCTTTGAAGAAGCCATAAAACATACTTTAGTGCATCAATCGATGCATTCTGGTGCATCAGTCGATATAATGCATTTAGTTCTCTGAGTGTATAGGGACGACACAACACTAGTCCTACAGAGGGTTACAGTGACTGTGACGCCAGAGTCTCTGAAGTCTGCCAAACGCAGTCAAGGGTGTGCTACATGGAAGGGAGGTTGTCACTTGGATGCTTATCACCCCTTACACCCCGAAATATTATAAAGTGGCAGTCTACTTCCTACAGCAGTGGTTCCCAAAGCGTGCGCACAGGGGAGCCGCGGAATGCTCCAATATTTTCACCGAAATGACACTTACATGTTAGCCTACACTTGGTTTTTAGGCGCACATGTCAGAACAATTACAATTATAAATTCAATCAATGATATAATTGTTCCAAATACTCTATGTGATCAAAAATATCCGGACACTCACTGGAATTATGGCGTGAAGTTCGAAGTATACTCCATCGGATGCACTGGCAATCAATACCGTGTGGGGCCACCCTTGGCCTTGATGACAGGCTCCACTCTCGCAGGCATACTGGGAAACAGGTGGTGAAAGGTATCTTGGGGAATGGCGGCCCATTCTTCGCGGAGTGCCGAGATGAGAAGAACAGTGGATGTTGGTCGGCATGGTCTGGCACGAAGTTCCAAAACATCCCCGAGATGTTCAATGGGATTCAAATCGGGGCTTTGCGCAGGCCAGACCATAAGTGGGACGTTGTTCTCTTGAAACCACTGTTCCACACGGCCCGCAGTGTGGACGGGCGCATTGTCGTGTTGAAAGACGCAATCATCATCCGCGAACTGTTCTTCGATGGTAGGCAGCATGAACGATTGTAAAATGTCAACGTAATGATGTGCCGTGACAGTACCGTGCAAAGCAACGAGGGGACCAAGCCCCTTCCAGGAAAAACATGCCCACACTGTTATCCCACCTCCACCGAATGTCACTGTCGGCACAACACAGGATGCTAAATGTCGTTCACGAGGCATTCGTCACACCCACACACGACCATCGGTATAACGCGATTCGTCACTCCACGTCACAGATTTCCACTGTTCTAACGACCAGTTGCGCCTCTCCTTACACCATGCGAGGTGGCGCTTCGCAATTTCGTTGGGTGATGTGCGGCTTATGGGCAGCCGCTCGTCCATGGTAACCGAGTCGTCGTACCTCACGTCGCACAGTCATGCTGCTAGGATTACATCCTGCCCTGGTTTGGAATTCCTGTGTGATGGTGGCGATCGCTGATTGCCGGTTCTCTCGTACTACCCTATTCAACACTCGGCGCTCTCTGTCAACATGAGCGCTCGGCCAGAACGTTTTGAGGTTGTACACGTCCCATTACGTTTCCACTTTACTATCACATCGGCGACAGTGGACTTCAAGATGTTTAGGATAGTGGATATCTCGCGCACTGACTTGTTACTCCTGTGGCACCCAATGACTTCACCACGTTCGAAGTACGCAAGTTCCTTCGACCGACCCATTCTGCTGTCTCGTGCACTATGCTGCCTGTAGTGGTCCCTTGCTTGCCTCACCTCGCTGTAGATGGCACCACAGAGTGGCCTACTATGCGCAACACACATTTCGCCTGGTGTCCGGATATTTTTGATCACATAGAGTATGTGCTTATTTAGTACTTTTCACACATAAAATGTTTCTGAATTTGAAGTGGCAGCCTCAATATTAATTTTCATAGATAGACCCCCACCATTTTGAATTTCATATTATCATATAAGCAATACCACCATCCTATGCGCACATATCATGCAGACAAGTTTTCACTCATTAAAATAATACATGCTTAATGATGAAAAACTAAGTCGGTCATAGTACGCCTCCTTGCAAGAGTGTGTAAAATTGAATGCAGTTACTGAACTAAGAAAAGCACAGATAGTGAGAAGGAGAAGTACTGGATCATTCATCCGTTGCTTCTGGGGCATCTGCTTCCTCGTGTGAGTGACAGTCGTGTGAAGTTGCTGGACGAAAGTAAAGATAAGTGACGAAATCTCCGCCACCATTAGAGAAAAAGGTCTAAATATGAGCCCTCTTTTTATGCTGTTATTTTCGGAGGGAAAAATAATATATGAAGCACCTGCCTTTAAAAAGCATATCTATGGAATATATACTTAAATGTAATAGCACGTTAACGTATAGAAGGTCTCCATTTTTCTTAAAAAAAGCATTTTCCAAAAAATGGTAAAATGATGTATTTCAAAATTGTGGTCTAAATATGGGCTACTAGTGGCAATATCACGAAAATCAATTAATTTTTTTTTAAAAAAACAGTCATTTATCGCTAAAACATTATGAAATTCATATTTATGAATAATCTGTTGTTTTGAAAATCACGCGGAATGGGAAAAATCGAAGTTAAGAAAAACATCCAAATATTTGTTGAAAATGTGATCCCAACATTAGACCTCATGTCATAGCCCATATTTAGACCATCACGCTATTTTTCTTCTTCAATTTATTTTCGCTCTCTGTGGTACATATTTCACAAACAAATCATGGCATTATAAAAGTCCACATTTGTTTAATGTACCGCTAATATCATAACCTATGCAAAGTAGATGAGAATTGAGAAAACGCTGAGTAAAACATACCTGCAAAAAGTTTTCGGAGGTCGCAATTCTGTAACAGTATCCAAGGCCGAAACTAACCACCACTTTCTCTTGCGAATTGGCGCCGCAACCTTTGTCCTTGACAGATAACCAGTTCCAATAGCCTCTGCCAGGCTGCAGCACCCGGGAGCGCTGATAACTCCAAAACCCATATTTAAGCCTTCGCCCATATTTAGAACTTCTCTAGTCACGGAGGAGACAAGCGAAGGTAACTGAAAATGTCCTCTTGGAAAATAACGAAGTAAATGATTTAGGAATCCTGTTGACTCCTGTGTTTCCGGTGATTGTGGTTTATTTTTTGAAAAGAGATCAACATTTGTTGCCTCTAGAGTATCTCGCCAGATCCCCTTTCCAGGAATTGAAAATCGATATTTCTTTTCAGACGAAACTGCAATAAGTTTTCATTTAGGTTATCTTGGGGTGTAAGGGCCTTTTCTAAGACACGCAAATGTCAACTTCAGTTCCACCTAGTACACCCTGAACTGCATTTTGCAGACTAACGAGCTCTGGCGTCTGGAGTCACAACCACTGTAATCATCTGTGGAGCTCGTGTTGTATCGTGCCTGTATATTTGCGACTGTCCCTTCATCCATCTCATCTCATCATCATTCATCGTCATCTTCACGATTAGCCAAAAGTGGCAGAAAAGGGAAGTAAAATGAACTAAATCAATGAATCAACCATTTAGGTTATCTTGATGTAACAGTTTTCGTTTTCAGTATTTCAAATTACATTGTTATGCGACGTTCATAGCTACGAACACTACATTACCCATTGATTTTGTTCATTTACATGTGACAATTGCCCTAGTCGTGGGAACTGATGTTTGTCAGCAACAAAAAGATTGTCCTCTGCAAATATAGCACACGGACTACTCTGTGTCCACATTGTTGTGACACGTTTCCTTTTTATATAATTATATGGAAGCACATTATCAGGTATTATCAGGAAGCAGATTGCTTGTTTATGTCGTCGCCGCCTTGTAATCAAGAGGTCCCGGGTTCGAACCCGGTTGAGGCACATAGGTCCAGTTCCGATTGGCCTTACTGTGCCTAAAGTGGCCTTAAAACACCAAATCAAGCAAGCAAGCTTGTTTCTGTATGGTAACCATACTAAAATAAATGTTGTGGACATAATTAAGACATATGGACATAATTCTCTTTTCCTGATGCGAAGGGCCTGGTTATGAGGAGTGTCCAGTGGAGCTGGTTGCCTTGGTGATGCCTTGGGTTGATAGGTTACTTTACTTTACTATAGGGTGACACCTATAAATAATTTATTTCGCACTTTTTTACATTGCTAACGTACTATTCTGGAATGCGGAACATTTCTTTAGGTGAAATAATGAATTTCTAACGAAAATAATGTATATTTCTTACATTAACGAGTACTTACTGTTACTCGTTTATTCGATTCTGTTACACACATTATGGCGATAGCGTACTGGTTCATCGCGCGTTGTGATAGTGTTTTGTCGATTTATGCAGTGTTGCAACCTTGTTCACCGGAAAATACCTACTTTCGTGCCCGGATTTGAAATTATGCTAATACCTCACAAACCATTGACGTTAGCCCTACAAACCATTCACGTTAGCCCCACAAACCATTCACGTTAGCCCCAAAAAACATTCACGTTAGCCCACAAACCATTTTCCGTAAGGTTAGGTTAGGTTAGGTTAGGCAAGCATAGTTAAAACAAAGATTAAAACATTTAAAATACTCGACACGTCATGTTATAATGAAAACACTGCGAGTTTGAAACACTGACTACGGGGTTTACGTCATTTAACACACGGAACATTGTGCTCTCGTGCAGAAAGCAAATGGCGGCAACAGAAACAGCGTGTTGGACAGAGATTTTCGCAGAAAACAACATGCGTTCGCATTAAAATGGATCAAAACTACATTCACGAACTTCCACAACGCAACAGAAAATGATTTGCGTAAGTACTTTCTCCTGTAAAAAGTAAGAAATCCGTCACTCCTATAGTAAAGTGTTACCGGTGGTGGTACCATCTTGATGCTGTCGCAAAAATGTAGATTGTTTAAAAAACCTAAAGTTCAAACGAACATAAGACTTTTGTTTTCATAATATGCACCGATTTTCAACTAAATGGCATTGATTAGAATGTGTAGTATTAGAAGACACCGAGTATTAGGTACATAGATTGTTAGAGGCACATAAAATATTATCTAAAATTGCCGATACTTAACACCCGTGACAAAATATACATTTATTTTCAATTCTCGAGTATAAATATTCAGTGTTGTACAAAAGATAAATTATTGAACAAATTAATACATCCATTCTTGCCAACATAAATTGCTAAGAATATTTTTGATTTATAAATAACGGCAATATTTAAAGCCATTGCTTCCTATCATTATTTTTTTTAAAGTTTATAACATATCCGGTTTCTCAGCGCCATCTTAACTTCCGATTAAGAAACATATTCTTTCGTTGACAAATGTTTACGTGAGAATATTTATATCAGTGTGGACGTGGTCTCAAAAATCAGAAATACTGGATCAGTGGCGGGATAACTTTCTACGGTTGTCAAAAACCACATAAAATTGTCCCTGATATTGCATTTATCCGTTTCCGTAGTGCAAAGTAAGAACAATATGCCGTGAAGCAATCTTTACGAGATCAACACGATACCACGAAATTATACGGTGGTACTACATGGCGCAGGCAAAGTGACAAGAATAACTTATTTCCGCACACTATGTGACAACGTTCACCACCACTGCTGCCTACTGTCCGGATCGGTGGTGATCGAAGTTACGAGATTCGAGTCGTGGTCTAGTCACGGGCGTTCTTTGTTATCATCCCTTCATCAATTTGTTCTAATTATCATTCATCCTCATCGTTGCGATTAGCCAAAAGTGGCGAAAAAGCAACGATAAATAACAAAAATACAAATACAATTTTCCAATAAAACTTTTGAAATATCTCTTACCCCGGAGAAGGTTTGAGCATTTTCTTAAATCTACCCAGTTAGAAGTTTAAAAAACATGGTGCTTTCTGCTCATCTTCTAAAACTGTTGTGTTTTGGGACGAAACCACCCGCTATGTTCCAACCCTCTTTCTACCAGATCATTAGTCGACCGCGAGGGCCTGTGTTGAGTCTGCCGACTGAGAGCAGGGTTGCCCTGTCAAGAAAAGTGAAAAGAATACGATACTTCAAGAGAAAAATGAATTAATTAATTTTCGGGACGTTGATGCAGAAAATGAAAATATCAATCAGTGGTTCCCTAGAAACATGTTTTCTCAGTGTACAGTTAAAATTTGAAAATTTTCTGTCGACTGGTTCTCAAGATAATCGTGACCAAAGTTACCCCATAAGCTTACATGGAGAATGCTCAAATCTTCGCCGAGGCAGGAGATGGCCTTAACCGCCGTAAATAATTGTCATTAAATTGAAATCACCTCGTCTGATATTTCAAATAGAGCAACACGTTTCAAGAATGCGAACGTAAATGATTCAGGCCTGGACATGGGTGCTTCGTAAGTGTCCCTTCATGAATTTCATCATATCATCATTCATCTTTATCTTCGCAATTAGCCAACAGTGGCAGAAAAGAGAAGTAAAATAAACCAAATCAATTCAAATCAGTTCCCTATACCGTACTTTTTTCGAAACTGTGCCTAGGGTACATTTTCGAAGACTAAGAAACGAAAATCATAGCAAATTTTAGAATATCACTCAAACAAGATTTTTTTAATTAAAAAATTTGTTCATGTACTGCATAATTTAGGAGGGGCAGGGGTTGTGCTAAGGGCAAGCCACAAATATAGTGAGTACGCATAAGTTAGAGTTTTTGAACTAAAGTTCTTACAGTGCCTGGTATTGCATTTGAGAAAAATCGGTCAACGTGTTTCAAGATGGCGGACCACCGCCGTAACAATTCTTCAGAAAATACACTTGGACGATTGTTAGTCGCGTGTGAGGTATTCTAAGAGTCCATAACTCTGCTCCGTTTATTATAATAGTTGTTGCTTGTAGTTAATTCCAACGTTAAGTCTTACAAATAGAGATTTTCCCCTTAAATATCCCAGATTACGTTGAGGAAAGAGATGTGTGCGCTCCTGATAACTGACTGTAGGGGAAGCTTCCTACATAATTAAGATAGGCAGAAGCATAAGGGTACAGCAAGTTGAAGAGAGCGACAGTCGTGTTCTGCCGGTTGCAGTCAAAGGGGAAACGACGTCTGCGAAGGCGATGGGTGTCGGTTGAAATGGAGGAGGGGGAGAAAATGTAACTTGACACTGGGGTGACTGGATTTCCGTCAGTTGTCACCTGGCACGCTGTACAAGCTTGAAGTCTTGTTACTTTATGCACGTCAAAACACGGAATTAAAGCTTTAAAAATTCATGCTCTCGGAAAGTTTCTTTTTAAACCTTTACATGAAACGGAACTTGTTAATCTCAAAGAGCAGGGATGTCCACGAAACAAAGAATTCGCAGTCGCAGCGAAAAAAAGAATTGATGAGATTTGGGTCTTAAAGGTTTCGACTTGTCAAGGTACATGGATGTCCGGAAGGAGGAGAAGGGTGGGCTACAGACCCCTGAAATATTAATGTCAACCCAAAAGTATTAGCACAGCGCGCTATGACGCCCGAGCGCGAATCCTGACCTGGGCATGGATGTTCTTCGTCAATATCATCGTACATCACTCATCCTCATCGTCGCGATAAGTGGCAGAAAAGTGACGTAAAATAACCTAATGCAATTAATCAACTAACTATAAGTATGTATTTCACACATATAATTTCAATCCAGTCCTTGTAATTTATGTTATAGTGGTGTTCAAAGCACATCTGAACTTCAAACTGAAGAAGTAATTTTTGAGGGGCAACACTGTTATATGGGGAGATATGCCTCGCTTGCCTCCACCGGAAATAATGCCTTGCTTGTGTCCTTCCCTGGAAAAAATCATGCGACTCTATGTCAGGATATGTTGGCTGTGGTATGTTCATCAGTGCCTCTCCGATAGCGTAATGGTGACGTCGTCGCATTATATAAAGGGGTCCAAAGGGTTCTCACATATGGGTTCGGATTCAACTTTAAACAGTTGGTCCAGTCCCAATTAGCCTATCTGTGCATCAAGTGGATTTAAAAATTCAAATTTATATTCAAATTATTTGTTTATCGCCTACCTGAGCAAGCGTTTGATATCCAGCATCATTTTCATCTCGATTCCAAAGAAACATTGCCATCTGTGAGTGTTTTTTCCAAACAAGAAAGAGGAGATAGACCCAAGATGAATGCATGTATACGTGGCTCATTAAAGCATTCTTTTATGTCAATTGAAACTGAGATTGTTGTTCGAGTTAACATGTTCAGAGCTTTCAGCTTAATTTGTAGCTCTAGTGGAAATCCGAAACCCAATGATTACTCCTAATGTCCGTACTAACTTCAGCAACCAACACTTCGGTATTCTGCTTGCACTGCCACATACTCGTTTCGCGTTATGTCCCGCCATTAAAAGAGGAAATCAGATACTTTTTTTTTGTAGCAGCAGTTGAAGCACACGTTACAATGCTTTTTGACTGTTATGTCTCTGAACTTGCTACACAATGCCAAACCTGGGAGTCCTTTATCACTGCGTACTCCACCTGAACACACGCATAACTGCATGCCACCACCATTAGGAAAACGGACGATCTCCTTTTTGCAGAAAAATTTCCTCCGGCCGTCACGCAATGTCCATCCCTCCTCCCTTCCCATTTATCTGCAACCCCCTTCGAAAACCAAAGGGGGTGCGGTTGGTACAAGGTATGCAGGAAATTTCGCTGTCTGCTAAAAGTGGCTATTAGTGCGTGCGACGGTATGGTAATAGTGCGCGGAGGGGAATATAAGTATTGCTCATCTCCCCTTAAATCTCCACGATAGAAAAAACTGGCTTCATTAAAAGTGGTTCTGTCCACAACGTAATGAATGCTTTCATAATTCATCCCAACTGAGGGCTTCCGTTGAGAAGTTCGAGTTGACGCAACTCGACCCAGATTTCTCATATTACGGAAAAAAGTTTCTGGAAGCACATTTCAACGTTGCTCGAGCTTGTAATGGAGTAATGACAAAATCATAGAATTTCATAGCTCTGCTTGCGAATTTTCTTTGCCCACTCCTCTTGACTTGGTGAGAATTCATAATCAAGATTTTGCTGTCATCTTGGGTGTAGGCGCCATGGTGTTCCCAGGCAGTTTGTAATATATATTTTATCCTCTTTTTAGTGTTTTCTGAAGGAAAAGTACATTATTGTGTACAGCTGCCATGGCGGAATTTGAGCCTCGCTTCAAGCTTTATGAATCGATCTTGGAGTTGTTCAAAATGTCCCTAGTGTTTCCATCTTGTGGCCATCTCTGCTATTTTAAAAACTGGCGACTGCATTTTGTGGAGCATAGAAAATTAAGCCGAAAGGAGTAACAGGTGTATAAATTTGTAATTGGTATGCTTTGTATCGTTCAAGAGGGTTACGGAAAGACAACACGTAACACAAATCTATGTTACGCAGAAAAGCCTAGGCTGGAAATTTTTTTAAAAAAAACTCTCACTCAATATAATGACCTCACATCAAGTAATGATATATTATCCTCAGCGTATGGCATTCGGTCTTTCATCAGAACAAATGCTGCCAAATAATATGAAATAGTGCCATCTTGACTTACTTCTTGTTGCTGATTTGTGTATTTTGTTCTTTTTCTTTTCTCTTTTATTGTTGATGATTTCAGCGTAAATTGGCCGGCCATTTGTGCCGTATCTGAAATTTTCTCAATAAATAAGTAACAATTTTCTGACATATTTCTGTTATCACTCCCTCCATCTCTTTCTTTGAATTAATACCCTTCTCTTTCTCGCCTGTTCTGCATTTGTTTCTTTCTCTTTTAACGTCTCCATATAACTGTATTGTTATGTATCACTTTCTATTTTTGTTTTATCTAAAACTTTGGGTGCGTCAGCACTTAGGCTATTTTGCACCCGTCACTTTATACGGGGTCCAGCCCCTTACCTGAACTAAAATGTAAGTAATAACATAACTGTAACATTGGAAGACTAAAATATTCTGACTTAGTTTAACAGAACTAAAATAAACATAACTGTAATGTCGTGTCGTAACTAAAATATTAAAATATTCTGACTTTGGTTAAAAGCTGAGGCTGTAAAGAGGCACTTAGCACACATGACAGAAAGCAGGAGAACACACAGAATTATACTGGCCATAGGGCCAGTCGCCAGAGTGTCGTTAGTCTGCAAAGAGCAGTCCAGGGTGTACTACGTGGAAGTGAGGTTGACAATTGGGTGTACTTATGTATCACTTTCAAACAATTCTGTGCGTACCTACGAATATCGGAGGAGGGGCATTTTGTGGGCATTTCTAATAAATACCATATTCACACACACGAAAAAAGAATGCACATGACTCCAGGCTGAATTATAGTTGAATGATTGATCAAGTTGCTTTAGTTTACTTAGCTTTTTGTGCCACTTAGGACTAAGCGAAGATGGCGATTAATAGACTCTCACAAACATCCATGCCCAGGCCGGGATTCGAACCCGGGACCTCTGGCGTCGAAGCGCGATGTGCTAACCACTTAGTCACGGGGACCGGCTATAGTTGGATGAGTAGAGGCATTTCTTCACCTTTGGAACTGTTCCCCTCTACTAGTGGATAGGGATAGGTTGATTAACTGGAGGTACCTCCACCCCCTCTAGCATCTTCACTTATTTAATGTACCTCTATGGAACTTGGATTTGACAATTTTGAAAAGACTTTCCTTTCATAAAAAGTATATCGCGAGTTTAAAAACAGAGCCAGTGACGCACCTTAAAAAAAATCTGCTGCTGCCCATTGGTTAATTAGTGAATAGAATGGAAAACCTGAAACTGTAAGTTATACTCGTATAAATACAAAATTGTAAACTGCTTCAAGAATATACCATAAATACATTTTGTTGCTATTTGTCATTGTCACGACACCATTTTGATCCACTTTTAATAAGTTCACACTAAAAAACCGTATCCAAATATGAAAGAAAAATATTTTTGAAATTCCCTCCCTACTCTATATTTTGTACGGTTGAAACATCACCTTCCAAAAACAAAATGCTAAAACTGTCGGATTTCAGTCTAGAACTAGCTCCGAGTACTAGCAGATTTAGCGTACGTGACTGTTTTTTTGGAAACACCCTGTTGGTTAATTCCAGCAAAATTACAGAGCACAGGAGAGAAAGGTCGATAGCTGCAGGGGGGAAACCGGAAATAGACTTTACACGTATTCACAGACGCCCCTCGTTGATAAGCCGGCGTTTAATAAGCCTATATAGAAAGGCCATGTCGATGTATACACACCCTCCCAAGATACGCACCTAGGAGAGAGGTCACGTGATCCCATTTCGCGCGGTCACGTCTCTCTCTTGTCACCCCCTCCCCCTCAATGCTCGTTTTTTCCCCAAATTCACAAGTCACGCAACGGTATTCAAACTCATGGGCGCTGGCTGGATCGTGGCATACCCGAGAAAAGTTACCACTTCTAGTGCATTCTTGCAGTGTGCAATATATTATTCCACTGATAATTCTAGGGTGTTCGGGAAAAAGCACTTTAGTTACAATATGCAATTTTACAGCAGACAGATTTTTTTTAATATTTATTTTTTTAATAGCAAACATTACCGACATGATATTATACATGTTGGATCTTCATACATGCCAAATATAAAATTCTGCTTATAATATTTATACGCCTTCATGGCCTGGTGATAAGCACAGGGGAGCACTTTACCTTTTTTATAATATTTTCTATAATTGATTCAGACTTAAATGAAAGCAAAACAAAATCGCAATTTGTGACTGGTGTGCCTTATCCCCAGCACCCTAGAATTGGAAACAAGTACTTTATGCCTCAAACACCACGAAACTTCAAGATTTCAGTTCATTTCTGTAGTTTACTGACAGACTTCTAATAATTATTAGTTAAATTAATAATTTAATAAAATTTTCAAACGCCAAATTGCTTCCCTCTTCTAATTCACACCTTCAACCACCTTCAAATAACAGCTCACAGATGGAGGTAAGAAGTTAGTAATGCCATACTAAACATGTACCAAATCTTTAAATTATCATCTTCATTAATCCTTATTGATGTTTCATATTTTAATGACTCCTTCAACGCAAAGGAGGTAGGATATCTGACAAACAAAAGATGCGCAGGTTCGATCCCATTGGGTGGGTGATCTCACGTAAGAATTTACGCTTAATGTCCTGACATAACCAATCTCATCAAGAGTGCCTGACATAAGCGGTCATACTTCTAAACCCTCACATATCTACAAACGGAAGTTATTTTTTTTTGGCTAGATTGTGTGTATTACATCTTGAAGGAGATGAAAACCACCTAAAAATAACTCAAAGTTATATTTCCCTTAATTTTATCAATTCTTCACCACGCACTGCTATTTTGTTTTGAAGTACAATGTGAATATACCGGGTGGCCAGAATTAAACTTACCCAACTCAGAGCCCTATGTAGCCTGTTTGATGCATCGCACAACTTTGAAATTTGGTGAATCCTCTATGCAGACCATGGGGAAGAGGATGGCGATAAAAAGAAAAATAGTTGAATTTTGCGCCACCAGGTTGAAATGTGGCACTGTACTTCCATGATGGGTTGTAATAATGACGTAAACTGCTCCAATTGGTTATGGATTTGCCTTTACCTTGCAATCTTGCAATAAACGAGAGATTATTTTCTCGCAACTTCAGCCACTAACAAGTGCATTTCTAATTAATAACCAATTGGACGCGTGATTTAATTGAGTTATGGAAGTACAGCGCCACATTTCAACCTGGTGGCGGAAAATTGAACTATTTTTTTATCGTCATCCTCTTTCCCGTGGTCTGCATAGAGGATTCACCAAATTACAGAGTTCTACGATGCCTCAAACAGGCTACAGAGGGCTCTGGGTTGGGTAACTTTAATTCTGGCCACCCGGTACACACTCACTCACTGCGAAGAAATCAAATTCAGACAACTCATACAACAATATGAACACCGACAGGATTTTTCTTTAAAATTGATTTTTGATCGTAAAAAACTGGGATGATGGCTCTTTTTAGAAGTTAGTGTTATATTTTAGCAGGTTTGTGTGCAGTCAATTTTCTTTTATTGAAAGCCGAAAGGAGAGAGCAGCCCTCGTCATACCACTGAGCCTAGAATGGTATTTCACTGAGCCCAGTATGTATAATTTATCTGATGTTCTCTCTATATTTTAATATGTGTGCATGTGATGCCGGTATCTAACATGATTCGCCAACATTGATTATACAGGGTGTTGCAAAACTCGGGATACACAAGTGAATGGCTACCACGGTCGCCAGACCTAACACTCTTGGATTTTTACTTCCGGTGGGGAAGGGGCACGTAAATGCCATCGTGTACACTAAGAAAAATAAGAGCCTGGGCCATCTAAAAGAAAGGAGCAGAGGCGCCATCTTTCAAATCAGCACCACCACACTAGCAGACTTGAAGCATGCATTCATGCAGTTGCTGCACATACTGAATATGTACTGTAATTGTAAGGATTACCCTATCAATCATGTGTATGTTGGTATGCACGTCTTTCCTACGTAACCTGACTTTTGTCTTTCTTTGTACATGTACAACTACAAAAAAAACTGTAGCTTTTTGTGTTGACAAATTTCGCAAATTCTCACGCTGTGTTAGTTGGCAACATTGCACATCACCCTTCAAACATCATATAAGCTAGGCGGTTTGTTTTGCCCTCCCCACAAAAAAAAACTTTTTATTTACACGCACTCATACACACGAACTTTCTGAACCTCCCTCCAAGTTTTCCCTCAAACCTGTCCAATTCCCACGGCTCGAATTGAATGAGATCTTCCGATTACCTCCTCCGTTATGTCACACGACTGAAAGCCATTCAGCCAGACCCAAAAACGCTCACACGCAACGAGCGAACGTTCACAAATATCATTATGTGCGTATGAAAGACATTTATCCACCCACCTACAATGGCTCGCGGCGTGGATATTCAGTGGAGATAAGCCAACGATGTTACCCTGATATTTCAATCAAGCGTCATTGAGCTGACAAGCATATGAGCAGCTACGGAATGCCCTCACGACAGCGAGTAATTGCCTATAGTTCGTCACACGGAAGAGTTTCTCCATTCCCGCCAAAAGTGTAATTCAGTCAGAGGCAAGCCATCAGAGAAGAAACGAGTCTCACTTATTGCACATTTCTCGGAGCGCGGATTAGTTTCGTTGTTAGGTTAGGTGTGTTAGGTTCATTTCTCTTACCATAATGCACTGCAACTTGTCTGGACTTGACCAAGAACGTATTATTTATGCTAAGAGAACATAAACTAAACCTGCCTAAACTTACAACGAGAATAATTGGGTGACGTCACAAGAAAAGGGCGGGGCTTGAACAAAAAAGGTGTTTGAGAATTGTGCGATAAGTGAGACCTGCAGTAAAACCATCTGATTTCGATATTTGTTATTTAGCGTAGCTTTTCTGGAACTTCTGGTTAATCGCGACGATGAGGATGAGTGGCGATATCATTAAATTGATGAAGAGGCACAAGGAAAACCCCTACCCAAGTCGGGATTCGAGCCAGGGACCAGAAACCATCCAACAATGAACTGACCCTGATTGGCTACTAGACTCACGTGAGCACTCTTACGTCACATGACCTTGGCTTGTAGCAAAAGTGTTGACCCAGGAGAACGTAAATTGTTACAAATAATATGTTTATATTTGATCAACGATACATATGAAGCGTGTTTATCCTGCATACAAAATTGTGAAATAATTCGTTATAATACTCGCATTCTATAGTTTGATGCGAATTTCGTCGCAAGAATAATGTAGGTAGCTATATACCAAACCAATATTATAAAGCTCTGAGCATTACATTGCAGTTGCATGTTACTTAACATTGGAATTCTGAGTTCATTTATGTTCAATTTGTAAACTGTTTAGTGTGTCACAGACAACTAGTATCAGATGAACAAGTGAAATGACCAACCTGTAGATGTCAACCTGGCAAAGAGATTAGGAAATAATAATCAACTTGTCAACAGTCTGGTAATATTCACAGCAACGGATTAACAAAATATAGAAAACTTCGGGAAAAATACAACGCGGGATTTTAATCATGTTCTCCTAAGCTTGTTAAAACGTTGTGTGTAACAACAGGAAAACACTTCTCATATTCCAAAACAGAATGCTTCCTACTGCATATACGCCACTTTGGAAACTACGTTTGTGCTGCAATCTGTTTCGTTGTCACCCCATTTGAGATTATCAGTTTTTTCTCTCACGATATTACAACGAAGGGGTAATTCTGATACGTTCTAAGAATAGACGCGTTGTATTATTATACTATTAATAATAACTTTAAAATACTCAACGGTGAACGATGAGACTTGGTGAAGTACACAGATTCCTCTCAGGTACAGGGATAGTGTTAGGCAAAGACAATATTCACAGCACAGAGAAATAAAACCACTTTACTGCAGTATGTATAAACTGAAAGGTTTTATTTTTTATATATTGCAATTATAATGCGAATATACTTGAGACGAAGGCGAGGATTTCGCTTTGTCGATGAATTGACTCAACTAAAACGCATAAACTCAATGCGTGGCTATCGGCAAGCCTATGATCACATAGACCTAGCTTGCGCCCCGAACTACCACACCAAGAGATATGCAATGATAACTGAGCCAATATTTGCTCTTTAGCCTTTTATCTCCAAATTAATCCTTAGGCTAGCTTTATTATTTAACGTAGAATGGTTGCAGTATTGTGCATAGAATCAATGCATGGCTATCGGCGTACCTATGACCACATAGGCCTAGCTTGCGCCCCGAACTACCATATCAAGATGTATGCACAACACCGAGGAGTTACTTTTAAATTTAAAAGCTTCGTCGATCCGTGGCGAAAGTGTGATATTTCTTACGCGATATCCTCGCTTTTATACTATTTTGGAGAACACAGATTCAAGTACAGATGAATCACTCACTATCTACAAAAGGATACTATCAACAAAACTGACATCTACACATGTTTAGAAATACAAATTCACATAGTGCACTCTCGCAAACATGAAGATACATCAAACTACTCGTAATAGAGCATAAAATACAATAAACATTAAACAAAAGATATACATTACAAACAAGGTGCAATATTACATATAATAACACAACATATACGTGTCCTTTCATAAAAATATAATATATCAGTGACATAGGGTAACTTCGGTGAATAACGCCACCAATTGGTCATTTTGTTCTATAACTCATACATTTTTATTGTTAGGAACATGAAACTTACATGTTTAGGAGAATGAACTTTCCTCTATTGTGTAATAATAAAATATTGATTGCACTGTTATAATGAAAGCAATAAAATACGAAATTCTCTGTTAATGCAAAATGGCGTTATTTCCAGACCTGTCGGGTAATAACGCCATGTTCTTAATTACAAGTAAAACATTCACATTATCTTAATTACAAATAAAACATTCACATTTTCTTTACTAAACTGTACTAGGAAAAATAATTACTGTAGTAAGTTATTAGAAGAAGCATGTCTTTTTTTGTCTTTTCGCGATACCCAGTCCCTCAAAGTTCTGCGAGGAATTTGGAACAAACGTGCAGCACATGCTATCTTCATTCCTTGTTTGACGGCTGCCTTAGCTTGCCTAAAGTCATCTACTGACCATTTGGCCTGTATATTTCTACATTTTCTCGCCATCTGAAAGAGGAAATTAACCGAAAATAAATATCTGTACGCCTCGAAGGTAACTGAGCAAGAATAAACCTATTTTCGAAATCAACATTTCCTTAAATTTGAGTTTAAATTGAGTGGCGTTATTCCCCGACACGATGATGGCGTTATTTCCCGAAACAACAGATTGCAGTTTAACCAAGTGTTCTAAACTTACGACACCGACCATGAAAACCGTACACACATCATTCTCTTACGTAATAAACGTATTGTGTACGTACAACATTGTTAACATTTAAAATCTAATCCTACAATAGAAAAACACTCATCTTTGTCGGCGCGATGAAAATGTGGACCCTTTTTTCTCGAAACGCAACTCAAACGTCTACACTGTTCAAAGTGTTTCTCTTAAATGAAGGCTCGACAATGGCAACCGTTCTTATCAGCAATGCTACCAGGCACCATTGTTTATCGCAAAACGGTGAGTCACCCCTTAACTTTATATGCGTCCATGCTTTCAGAGTTGAAACTTTGAAATGGCGTTGTTTCCCGCCTGGCGTTATTCACCGAAGTTACCCTATTTTAAAGTTGTAACGTCACATAAAAAAATGGATCATATCAATTCCTAGTAGAGTCGTGGAGGTAAAGTTCTTACTGAGTGTTCCATCATGAATTTCATCACATCATCACTCATCCACATATTCAAGATTAGTCAAAGTGGCAGAAAAGCGGAATAACATAAACAAAATGAAAAACATTAATGATCTGCCCCTGTTCCTTCTAAATAAAGCAATATATTTCAAGTTTTAATTGTTGAATTCTAAGGCAACTGATGACGTAATAACCCTGTACGTTACGTCTCATATATTCGTGTTAACCACCACGCGAGATCCATGCATACAGCACGGTTCGAGGCTCGGATTACAGATTACGTGTATTTTCCTATTGAAAAATTCACTAAAATTTCAACAAAAAAGTATGGTGTCATGGTAGACCACGCGTGCATTTAGGGCACAAGTTAATTTCCTGTTCCTTGTGGTGGTGTAGGGTGAAGGGTGAAGGGTTAATGAAGTAGCTATCCCATGCATGTCCGCTCGCTCATCTGGCGACGTCAATGCTTACGTACAGTTCAAAATTTTACATCATTACATACGCGAAATACCCCGTATACAAACCGAGCTACATCACAGGTTGCAATGCATTAGTATTTTCTACGCGATTAGTTAGACAGGTTGTATTAGATGACATTATTAATGTTCTTAAGTTAATACATTAATTGCACCAAATTGATCGTATATTTAATTACTTACAAAATATTGAAGATTAGGCATATCGAACGTTGATGTGCGTCGAAAACACATTTCAAGTAGCTAATTTGCAAGCTTGACAACTTCCGTAACTTAATTTTTCCTTCAATTTCTGCTTTTTTACAAAATTAAAAAGAATAGATTCATGTTTGTTTAAATTTGATTTTTTATTACTTAGCGTCGCTTTTCTGCCACTTTTGGCAAATCGCGACGATGAGGCTGAATAAACACTAATTCCGGGATTCGATCTCGGATCTACAGGTCAAACATTAATTCACACGCATTACCAAACTTCAAAGCACTTTCCTAATTCTCCCATGCGTAGTGATAACGTGGTCCCCTTGTAATCGATACCGGGTGGAGGCGCATAGTGGTCCCTATCCAATCTTATACTGTAGGACCTGTGCCGATTAGCCTATCTGTGCATAAAGTGGACTTAAGATAACAACTCAACAAGAACCACTAGTCCCGAACAATTTGCAAAAATAATCTAGCATGCGAAATTCAAGACCGTTAAAAAAATCGAATTTACAAGGAAGAAGTTCAAAGAGATATTTCTCAGAGTGGATCGTAAACATATCTTTTGAAAGAGAAGGCAATCAAATGATTTCAAAGTTGTATGTTTTTCATTCTCTAGAGACACTGAAAAGGATCGACCTCGGGGGCAATAAAACTACTTTTACGGCTCGTTAGGCAGCGGCGATTGGACAGATAAGCAGCATCCCAACGGAGAATAGAGGGGGAGGACATGTAATGTTTAGGTCACAAGGAAGACTCATAAACACGTACTTTCATCAAAAACAGCTGACTGTGCAAAGCTATTATTCTGAACAGTGGGGGGAAATCCCACAGAAAAGAAGGGAGCCTGGAAGATTGAGGGAAGAGGGTGGACATCGCTCAAGGAAGATACCCCGAACGGGTCCGAATACTGTGCAATCAGCAGGGGGTGGGAACAAGACTGGAAATCTAGCTACTTCCCTACCCACCTCAGGCACTACACAATATAGCATACAGTTTCCATGGCAACGTGATGGCAACAGAGCGTGGTTCGTTTTCCTTGGCAACAAAAGGAGGTGGGAGAAAGAGGTCAGAAGATTCTCATTTTGCCTGATCACAAGTCTTTCCTCAAGATGGTGCGATGACTCATCTCCGTCCCGATGGAGTCAAGTAAACGTTTGCGCGACCCCTTCGATTCGATAAGATCTCTCGAGGAGCCGATCTCGAAGAGCGATCGAGCAAGGAACTTTCCTTGCAATAACATTCAAATCTTTTCAAGTGCTCTCCATGTCTTCCGCATCCCACTTGCGGATCAAGAGATTTAATATTGCGCCTCGGATGGTTTCTTCCCCTTCCCTTCTTCTTCTAAACACCCACAAAGCTCTCGTCTTGCTGGGGAGAAAAAGTCACGAGAGCCGAAGCAATATGAGAAGATATTATATAGAGAAGCGACTCCATACTCTTGACTATAAGCGTTTGTATCATCTCATAACTGTTGAGATATTAACAGCAGGTCGTTCAAGATAAAAAAAAAACAACAGTGAAGCGAAACAGTGTGAGAAATGTCGATTGTGTAAAAACTACAGAGAAAAACAGCAAATTGAAGAGAGAAGATATAAGGGGTGTTGATAATGGAAAATAAGACAAAAAAGTCAAACAACAAAATGTGGCGAGTAAAAAACTGCTAGCAAAGTTTTGAATTGAATTTAACTTTGGTTTTACTAAGTCCACTTCTTGCACGAATAGACTAATCTGGACTGGGCTACAGTTTACAGTGGGATCTGAACCATTGTGCAAAGTGCCTCCACCAGGTATCGAACCCGGGATCCTTTGATTACAGCAATAAAAAGGAAAATTGAAGCAAATAGATGTGATGAGTGTCGATAGTAGAAAACAAAAGAAAGAAGAAAATGTTAGGAATGTCAATAGTGGAAAACACAAAAAAGAAGAAACGTGAAGCAAGAAGATTTGCTGAGTGGTGAGTGTGGAAAATAAGAGAATGAAGAGAAGTCAAGTAAAAAGATGTGATGAGTAGAGACAGTGGAAAATACGAAAAATAAGAAATGTGGTGCAAGAAGATGTGATGAATGTCGATAGTGGAAAAAAAGATTTGATTGTTTGATTGATTTAGTTTATTTTACTTCGCGTTTTGTGCCTCTTGGCTAATTTGCTAAGATGGGGATGAGTGATGAAATTATGAAATTGATGAATGGACATTCACAAACAACCAAGCACGAGCGGGATTCGAACCCGGGACCCTTGGCGTGGCAGCGCATGGAATAAAAGAGAAAGAAGAAAAGTGAAGGGAAAAATTTCAGGAGTATCGTTAATGGAAGATAAGAGAATTAAGAAAAATGAACCAAGAAGATGTGATGAGTGTCGATAGTGGAAAACAAGAGAAAGAAGACACGTGAAGAGATGTTAGGAATGTTGATAGTGGATAACACGAAAAAGAAGAAACGTGAAGCAAGAAGATGTGCTGAGTGGCGAGTGTAGAAAACAAGAGAATGAAGAAAAGTCAAGTAAAATGATGTGATGAGTGGCGACAGTGGAAAACACGAGGAATAAGATACGTGAAGCAAGAAGATGTGACGAATGTCGATAGTGGAAAACAGGAGATAGAAGACAAGAAGCAGGAAGATGTGAGAAGTGGCTGTGGTGGAAACACAAGAGAGAAGAAAGCAGATGACATAGATGGATTCCGAAGGAACAGAATGGGTCATCTTCCTAAGATTAGTGCCAGTGATTCTTCTTGCGAATGTAAAGCCATAGCGCGTGGCAGAGACCAATGATGCACGTCTACCAAAAGCTATTTCCCGGCACCACGTCCTCTGGCCAGCGAAGACTGCCTCGTTCCAGAAGAAGAAGATACGTCCGAGCAAGAAGACGAGAGGCTGGAAAAGAACACTTCAATTTCCTCTCTCGAGGGGTTTTCTCGCAGCCTAATAGATCCAAAACCCTCCTGGCCTCCAGAAGGAAAACTTGGATGAGGAAGCGTGGTAGGGAAAGGAACCAAGTCCCGAAGCCATCTCCCTGGAATTCTTGCGGGATACGAGAATTTTGTCCCGTCAGGCAGAAGGACGTTCCCGGTCGGGAGTCTTCCTCCCTCTGTTCCTTGTCTCGGGGAGTGCAATAAACTTCCTCTGTTAACCGCAAATCAGATCTGACATTTTCTTCTCTCCCCCTTCCCTTTGAGTGCCCAGGGAATCCTCGAAGCGGAAAAGAACAGGGAAATTACTCGGAATTGTTTTTCGGCACACGTCTTTTTCTTCGAGCCCAGGGCGTGGTTTGTTTAGGACTGATCTCCCTCGTCTTAGGTGTTCATTCAAATTCGCTCCGGGAGTTGGTTTTCTTCCCTAACACAGGACGTATCTTATTTTGCGTCGCAGCTGCTAGTGGGGAAAGTGGAGCTGCATGATATACATGGACTCATAGTCAAAGATGCACTACCGATCTCCGTGCCGGAGTGGTTAGCACAGCGCGTTACGACGCCAAGGGTCTCGGATTCTAATCCAGGCATGTGCGTTCTTTGTGAGCGTGCCATCATTAATTTCATCACTTATCATCATCATCTTCGCGATTAGCCAAATGTGGCAAAAAGCTAATTAAAATGAACCAGAGTAGAAGTTAGTAGAAAATCCTAAGTTAATACAAAGTGTATATTTATTTTAATACGATCAACAATTTTCAGGTGGCTGTCGTTTTTAATGTTACTAATATTTTAATGTAATTTATTCCCTTGCATAATTTGGTAATTATGACTCCATTACTACTTATAATTTACGTGTTCAAACGGATGGCAGAGGGTTTTTGGGTTCCCGCGCTCCTTTCCGCCATCTATGAGGCAGAATTCAAGATATAGCTTAGGTAGAGGTGCACTTGGTGGAAAGTTATAAGTTTAGAGAACAATTCTTACAATCGCAAGTTCTAAGTTTAGCGAAGAATTCTCACAATAGTACTAAGTTTAGCGAACAATCCTCACAATAGTTCTAAGTTTAGAGAACAATTCTGACAATTTCAAGTTCAAACTTTAGTAAACAATTCTCACAATAGTTCTAAGTTTAGAGAACAATTCTGACAATTTCAAGTTCTAAGTTTATCGAACAATTCTCACAATAGTTCCAAGTTTAGAGAACAATTCTGACAATTTCAAGTTCTAAGTTTAGCAAAGAATTCTCACAATAGCTAAGTTTAGAGAACAATTGTGACAATTTCAATTTCTAAGTTTAGTGAACAATTCTTACAATAGTTCTAAGTTTAGAGAACAATTCTGACTTTCAAGTTCTAAGTTTAGAGAACAATTCTGACTTTCAAGTTCTAAGGTTAGCGAACAATTCTCACAATAGTTCTAAGTTTAGAGAACAATTCTGACAATTTCTAAGTTCTAAGTTCAGCGAAGAATTCTTACAATAGTTCTAAGTTTAGCGAACAATTGTGGCAATTTCAAGTTCTAAGTTTAGAGAACAATTCTAACAATAGCAAGTTCTAAGTTTAGCGAACATTTCTCACAATAGTTCTAAGTTTAGAGAACAATTCTGACAATTTCAAGTTCTAAGTTTAGGGAACAATTCTGATATTTGCAAGTTCTAAGTTTAGCCAAAAATTCGGTCAATTGCAAGTTCTAAGTTTAGCGAACAATTCTGACAACGTTCCAAGACCTTCAACACTGGGTTTAGGGAGAGGTGCCACAATCTTAATCGCAAGCTTAAGTTTAGCGAATAATTCTGACAGCGTCCCAAGACCTTCAACCACGTTTCCAGAACAGCAAAAATATCTTTTCGCCGACCCCCTCGCTTCGTTAGCCGGCGGCCACCACTCGAACTCCCCGGACATCTCGACGGACACTTCCCTGAATTATTCAGAGAACTTCAAACGGCCGGCGGTAAACAGTGGGGGGAGAGAAAAAAATATGGAGTGGACTGTGGAAAGAATGAGAGGTGCTCCCCCTGGCTCTTCTCATTCTCCGGTTCCTTTGATGGAGCAGCGTGTAAAATAGCAAGTAACTTACCGTGATGCCGCTACAATGAGTTTCCCCCTTGCGTAGGTGAGCACCGACGCATGGCTCATACGAATCGTTCTCTGGACTCACCTGGAAAGAGAAAAGATGGAAATTCAATACCGTCGATGACTCAGCACTTAGGTTGTGTATGCTTTGTAGCGGGCGTGATGGTTGGGGATTCTCTGTACACATAATATGAGCATATATTGATCCATATGGAACTTCCTGAGAACACTTAAAATGACAATGCAGTTGGAAAATTCAAAGACATTTTGGATCATGTTCACCAACACAAAAGAGCGCAGAAGGAAAGATAACACACCTGAGGTCCTTCAGGTGTAAAGCCAATAGTCTTAGGTTCTGTTCCCTGATTAGAAAAGTTATGCTTGTTTCTTCATCTATTTTTCTCAGTTCATCCTTCATCTTGATTGTCGTTAGAGATTAATCAAAGACCGAGGTGACACTCTTGTTCGGGGCTTTGGTTTAGTTTATTTTACCTCGCCTTTCTGGTAATTGCGAAAATGACAAAGATGAAAAGACAATCAGAAACATATGCGGACGACACAACATGAGCTCCACAGAGGATTATATCGTCTGCGAGTCCAGACGCCAGAGCCTCGCTAGAATGCAAAATGGAATCCAGGGTGTACTACTTGAAAGGGAGGTTGATATTTGAATGTCTTTGGAAAGAGTCACCTCTTACGGTACGTGAAAAATTTCCCTAAAGCAAACTTCAACATTTCTCTGCGACATAGCAAGCCGATATCTACCTGATTTTTCACACAAAAGCCACGTATTTCGTTTATTTCAATTGCAAATTAGTAATACTTCTTAAGATGTAAAGATAAAGGTAAATAAATAATTAACGTCAGAGATGGGAAGAAGAAAGGAACATAGAAAGGTATAATAAAGCACAAGAGGAAACACGGGAAGACGAAAGAGAGACGAACAGAAAGAAACGGAGGAAATGAAAAAAAGGAGAGGGAGATAAAGAAAAAAGAAAGTAGGACATAAAGAAGATAGAGAAACAACGGATGGACACAGGAAGAAGGACAGAAAGAGAGAGCATAGATAGAATATTTAAAAGCCATGACCACCGAAGTTGTGCCCCCATCCTGGGCGTAAGATTTCACATCTTGCCTTTCAGTTATAGAACTTATATTTTACCAATTTTTGTTATTACTATTATTATTATTATTATTATTGATAGTGATTATTATTATTATTAATAATATTTATATGTATATGTGATTGAAATTGAAATAAAAATACTTTCGTATTGTTGACAAATTCAGAATTGAGTTCACTATTTAATTTGAAAGTGTATTCGCCTAGCTTACGTTCGGTAAGCATCTATAAAAACAATCACTTGAAGCGGATATATATTCCTTTTCCGGAATGTCTGGAGTAAGAGAACGCGAACGCGTACTGGGCGCATGTTGCGGTGTGTGCCTCGTCCAATGAACGCGCAGAGGGGAGGGAAGCGCGGTAAGGGGCGACTCGACTGCTCATTCGCGGTCCAGTAGTTCTGTGGGAATTCTGCATTCAGGAGATTGCTGCATAGTCTGGCCCCGCCCACAAGCTTTCGCCTCTGCGCGTCGCTACTCCTACTCCAGACATTCCGGAAAAGGAATATAGTGTGCAGAATTCGAGATTTTCACCACGTCTGGAAATGGCGATTTTTTTCAGTCCCAAACGCCGGGATAATAAAGTTTGCCTTCCCAATCACTACCAAGTTACGGCAGTCAATAAGATTCTAATTACTCTGATAAAAATGTTCTCTCGTTATTTAGTTGGACATGGCAGTTAATTGTTGTAACTTACAGCCTGTAAATCACAAATGAAAGCATTATTTGTAATAAAACATCACTCCAATTTCACCATTCGAATCATATTACAAATTTTCAAATATCTAAGGGGTGGGGTAGTGCCCCATCTTCCCCCCACAAGCCTTGACACCTTGTAAATATAATTCTCTGGCCGCTGCAACCAAGTTAAAGATGACATTTGCTTACATGGTGATGCTGGTGAGGGTAGAGTGAACTCTATTGTAGAATACGAAACCTCACGAAAGCAAACGCTCTCTGAACCTGAAGATCATCTAAGACGCACGAAACATCTTCGATACGAACGCACAAGACGAATGGATTCCGGTCAACAATGGACGGAAGCAAAAACAAAGAAGAATCAACAAAGAATATGAGATTTCTTATGAGCTTCCGCGCGGGAAGAACTCCGTGCAAACAAACTCTCTTCCTCCAAGCAGTATTGGATTATTGATTCGCGGGAAGAGCTCCAACCCAATTTACCTGCCATTGGACTTGGTCCGAAATATTTGTCCCCCAAGGCTGAAAATTGCTCTGTGACCTCTAAGGTCCACTCGTCCCCTCTCTAACGGAAGGAAGTGTGTGGGGGGAAAGGGGGGGGGGAAGTTTCGGTACAGGACCATCTGTATATTGCTGCTAGTTTACGAGTTTGATGATTCAGTTGCGAATCTCCAAGCAAATTTTGGCAATAGCCTGCTCGTAAATTGTCACGAAATGTCATTCTGCGCGCGTCGCGTCTCCTGGAGGGGGCCCCTGCGGAAATCAGTGTCGCCAACTGTGGGTGATTACGTTTTCTGCTGGTGTTTTGACTGGAAAACAACCTCGGGCACGGTACAAAGGGCTAGTGTTATGTTTGAGGATTCTGAATACATACATATCATCGTATTAGAAATGCTTTGGTCCAGCCATGAGGTAGACTCGGATTCGATTCCCGGCGCGTGTAATTTCATGTGAGAATTTTTCTTGTATGTTCTCTTACATTGAAAGAAGAACATAAATTGAGAGTATCTGAAAATAAGATCCTTAGGAAAATATTTGGACCTAAAAGGGATGAGGAGACAGGTGAGTGGAGAAGATTATATAATTTAGAACTACATAATTTGTATTCATGTTTGGAAACCTGATGGCAAGAGACCTGTAGGAAGGCCAAGACGAAGATGGAGGGACAACGTTGAGATGGACCTAAAGGAAATCTGTAGGGATGGAAAAGAGTATATAGATCTTGCTCAGGATAAGGACAGATGGAAGGCCTGTGTTGCTGCAGCCATGAACCTTCGAGTTTAAGAAGGTTAGAGAATGAGTTAGTTACTTAGTTATTTGTCTCGTAATTTTACTGCAAGGAACAGCTCTGGGGGACAACCAGCCTCTAATAAATGGGTACCAAGAGCTGTAAAGGCGGCCGGAGCGTGGTATTGATCACATTTCCTCCACAAATTTGCCGAGATCCTGAATGTACGGGCTACTACTTCCACCCCCCCACACCCTTATGCCTTAAACACATATACTATATATCGTCCACTGAGAATGTAAATGTTCTAGGTCCAACTTTCCATTCTTTTCAGGGGAGCCTTTAAAAGTTTGACATGACATATTTATTAGACTTTTTTCACTATTGCGCAGAAAGTTTGTATCATTGCAAAGCTGATATATATAGCTATGTATTAAAGCCTCTCTAAAAGAAGTAGCTGTTTTGTTAGGTATTTATGCTGTAATGGAGATGAAAAAAATCATTATATACTTGTCATTTGGTAGGAAAGTAAAATAAATAAATTGAATCTATCAACCAATTTGGTTCCACTATTATTCATTTTTTGTCTTAAAAAGAAAAAGTAAGAACCGAAGTCCACCACGCCAGCAGCACTACTACTTCTAAGCAGCTCACACAAGTGACTGAGGCTAGAATGCAAGTGGTTTATCTCATACTAAGATGGCGCTTGTGGTTGGTTAAGGGAAATTGTTCTAAGGTTTCATTGGCTGTTTGAGTCTGCATTCTCGTGGCTACTTCCAAATTTGTAGATGAACCAAAAACACTCGCGAGATATCAATATGGGTTGTATGTAGACATCAGACAATAGCAGAGATGACTACAGCCAAAATATCTCAATTTGTTTACAATTTGAAGATGGAACATTCTCAATGGACGATATATATATAATATATATTGCGTATATATACATGAGAGAGAGAGAGAGAGAGGTAGATAGATAGAGAAAGAAAGGGAGGTGGATGGAAGGGGTAAGTAATGGTGGTGCCCAGAGACTTTCCGCCGTTCTCCGTGACGGAGTGGTTAGCACAGCGCGCTACGACGCCAGGGGTCCTTGATTTGAATCCTGGCATTGGTGTTCTTTGTGAGTGACGAAGCATTTTTCCAGGAAGGAATTTCCACTTCGAGAACTGCTTTCATCCGTTAAATCACATGTTTACATAGATATGCATTCCGCGCTAAGAAATAATGTTATCAACGAGACCATCAACAATCAGTTGTAAATATTTGGTAACACTGCCTTTCCCCACTCCCACCCTCGCGCGAACTATACATCGGTCTCCCTACACCGGAACCGTCCCAACTGACCACAACATCTGAATCGCCGCCACACACGCTCCGGCAATAGTCTAACGCGATTACCGTCGTGCAATCACCGAAGGACCCACGAGCTACGTCCCAATGCAGGCAATTGACCAGGAGGATAGGTAGTAATTATATTTGAACAGCTGCTGTCGTAGCGAAACAATGGCCATCAAGGAAACAATCCACGGCAGTGCAATTGTTGACAAAAGGACACGGGGAAGAACAAATTGCATGACTGATCCAGCTATTATCCTGCACGTTATTTCCTGTTGTAAAAAAGTAAAGGTTTAATGGTGACAACATGCATCCATCAGCAAAATAGTAATTGCTGGTAACAGTTCCAGTATTTAAGTGAAAATAAAATAATAATAATAACACAACATTTGTTAAAACATAGTACTCTGTTGGAAGTTACCGTAAACTTTACAATATTTTACCTTTAAAGTACAACCTGTTATTTTACGACAACGCAAGGCAACCATTTTTTTTCTGACGCGCATTCATTAGAATGAAATGTAAGCATGTCGTCCGAAACAGCTTGATATATTAAACACAAACATACACTCATACGTATTATATGCAGGGTGCGGCATCCTGATTTAATATAATAATTCGTATAATTTGGATATCAGGATAAAAACAGATTTGATAAAGTATTTGTAGGAAATCTGTACGAATATGACGAATAAACGAACATATGGATTGCCCGTAAAACAGATAAACGATAAAACAGTCCGGATAATGCGGATAATCCGGATAATTCTGATGAATATTGGATATCTGGATAATTCAGATATCCGTATATCCAGATATTTGAAATCCTGATAGAAAATTATCCGATATGCAGATAAAATATTTTCCGGATTTAACCATCCTTAGTACGTAACAAGTTGATTTACTATGAGGCGCGGCTGGTGCATTCACTGAAGTCATGTGACACATATTCAGTTTCCGCAAATATACTTCCTTCGCCAAACAAAAGGATGGGGGAGGGGTTCAAAGGTTTGTCCAGAAGTTTTTTTTCATCTGGGAGTATAAGGTTTCATAGTAGGGGTGTGCGAATAAATTTTGAGCTGAAACTACAAAAAATTGTGCCTTTATGAAAAATGTGGGGATTTATTGGAAAATCATGGACGTCCTCAGGTAGGAGCAAGGATGATTTTTTTTTCCAGGAGGGGCAAAAAAGGCACTCCTTCAGTCTGAAGTTCTTGCAACGCTTTTATAATAATTAACATAAATTACTGTGACTGGAATGAAATTATATGAGTGTAATAGCCTACATAACTTTTGGTTGACATTAATTTTTAATGGGGGGCGGCCCCTCTTTTCCCCTTTCGGACGTCCATACCGACTAATCAGAACTGGTCCTACATTTATTAAAGGGAAATTGCAACTAGTGGCATGTGTATACTAGAAATGGAACCTTAGACCCTTTCATTGATACGCGACAGATTTGTTCAAATTTGGATTTGGTCCACCAGCAAACTCTTTCTTTGTTTTCCTTCAGCGGACAAGGAAGTTTGTTTAGGTTAATTATGTGCATTTCTAGCTGTCATTTCTTGCCTGCGCAGACAAGCAACACCTACATTGCATCAAATGACGTAACCTAGGTAACGCCCATCTCTCGCTTTACTCACAGCATCATTTAATACTTTCCAACAAGTATCCATGCACTTCAAAAACTAACAAACTTGAGACATTGTCAGTTTGACACCGAGCGAGAGCGAGTCACGTCTTCGCGCTTTTCTTTCATTTTCGCGAACCCGAAGTGTTTCCACTTTTAAGGGAAAACCTCTGAATGCATGCACGTGCTATTTTGGCAATGTATCTCTTTTATTTTAATTCATCGCATCTAAATCCAGCTCTCATTCATTTTTACTCATCCTTCTCTGTTACAATCTTGCATTTATTCCAAGAAGTTCGGCGCAGAAAATGATGCAAAGAGAAGATTCAATATGTTATGTGTGCGCCTCAAACTTGAACCCCACAGGGCAAGACTGGAAGGTAGGAAGCAGCGAGGACGGTGCCTTGTGCCGCGGCTTCTGCGAGAGAACGAACTGCGCATGACCGTTTCTTCGAGATGAAGATTCGGCAGTATTTTGCCCCATTCCCACCTCGAGCTTCTGCCTGCCACCCGACGCTTTGACAATCTTTGCTTTCACCATGGCAGGACTTGTCCTGCGGGGGTTCAACTGAGGGTCTGCACCAAGGCGACCGACTCACAGTTTCTCCTTCTCAGCAAAATAGTTCGCCGTGTTACGGTACAGACAGAAATACATGACTTTTTGTGTAAAAATTTAGCCAAATATTGTGAAAAGGTAAGACATAGTTTATTGTTCATTCTCGAGGTGATTACCGTATATTACTGGGGGTCACTGCTCCTGTGCGCTCTAGGGCCCAACCGCGCCTATTTACTATGCATATTATTCAGACACACCAAGTGAGTGAGTGTGTTGTCTTGTAGATGGTTATTATCTAATGTGCAAAACTTTCGTTTTTAGTCTGTGTTAATAAATGAGCTTTTGACATTCACGATACAAGACTGCAAAGTTTCCTCTGGTTTTGGGTATTATCCCAAACAGGAAAACATCCATCATTTTATCTGCATACTAAAAAAAAAATACTTTCAGCACTTAACTTAGGGGTCACTTACGTCACACACAATGTTAGTGGACATTTTTAAAATATGGGTGAAAAAGATCTATCCAGAAGAAACTTCACGAAGTTCGCATGTAAAGAAAATTTATTCACCGTCATATTCATCGAAAGAAAACACTGAAATGAGCCATCTATCTTTTAGAAATTCCTGACTCTCCGCTTGGGGTCACTAGTGAAGCATAAAAGTAATTGATGTTCCCGCAAGGAAGCGCTGCCTTCTTCTCTTCCGATGTTCTTTTGTCGGGAAGAGAAGCGTCTTTTCAGCCGATCGAAATTAGGAAAGGAGAATGAATCACAGGCTATTACTTCGAGAGAAAATGGAGAATCAAAGAACTCGTTTGGCTACTTGGTTACGACAACGCTGTCTTCTTTATTCTTACTTCCTTGAGGAAGAAATACGTTGACAGAAACTGTCGATTCTAAGGAAGAGAGTAAATGATAGCTTTGGCAATTGTTCAACAAGACTTCTTTGCATCATCCACTGAATTGTGTTGGTTCTAAGAATCGCTCGCAAATGAGGTTGAACAAAGACTACGGCAACGCATATACTTTTATGAATAAAGTGTTCAAGCTGCCCTCTGGTGGGTAATTTCGACATGCTATTTGACCTCTTTTGGACACAACAAACTCTCTAAAAATGGAATTTTAAGAACAGCGCTTTACAGATTTACAGTTACCAACTAATCCATTAATTTTGCAATTATGATAAACAAAAAGATATAGTCAACATGTAAATAATCAGTAGATATTTCTTTTGGCATGTCTGAACATGTAGGTGTGTCTAGTTTGAGGTCTTGTCTCGTGTAGGTAACATCCCTGGAGGAGATGCGTGAGGGTGAGTGAGTTAATAGAACACAGTGACAGAGAGTGCATTTGTATATGTGCGAGAGAGAGGAAGATAGGGAGATGGGAAATAGAAAATTAGTGTCTAAGCAAGAAAGATAGATATTAACATGTGTGAGAGAGAGGAGAAAGTTGTGTCGAAGAGAGAGAGAGAGAGAGAGAGAGAGAGAGAGAGAGAGAGAGAGAGAGAGAGCGAGAGCGAGACATATAAAGTGTGTGCGTGACAGAGATAATGAAAGAAAGTGTGTGAAGGGACATAAAGAGATGTAAGGAAGAGAAGGAAACTGCAAAGTATGTGTGCGTGTGTGTTAAAGAGAGAGAGAGAGAGAGAGAAAGAGAAAATTCCCCACATTCATATATTGTAATTTGCACAACACTCCAATTTGCATTTTAAAGAAACAGGAATGAAAAGTACACCAAGTTCTCCACTTTAGCAACCAGCCCAATATCTTGAAACTTCTTAAAACGCGAGAGCAGAGGATTGTCTGAAGCGAGCGAGAAGAAAACACGAAGAATAAAACATTTCCCAACTTCTTCAACCCGTGCTCGCTGCGCTAATAGCTAATATCTCCACAGAATAAGACATCCCCGGTGCTCGAGGCCGTACGAAAGAAAGTGGAACCAACCATAAGAACTCAACTTGTCTTCCGTTATTCAACCATTTCCGCATCGCCCTACGTTTAACCGTCCTCCTTGTCTTACTCAAACTTTGTCAAGAGTTTTCGCATTTTTGCATATCTAGCGGTCACTTGGATAGGAATTGCCTGATATCCTGGAAATAAAGTGGTTTTATTTTACGTCAGATTCTTCTTCCTGGACTTCTGCATTTGAAAAGAGAAACGTAAGCAAAAATCCACCCTTAAGATGTGACTTTTAAGAGTTGCGGAATAACATGGAAGCGGTTTAACCGCGAACAAGAACGGGATAATCGTGCAGGAAGTGGACAGAAAGGAACAACCGCCAAAGAGGAGCCGAAAGAAGATTAAAGGCCAAAGCGTCCAAGTTTATCAGTATAACATCACTTTATGGTAAATAGGCATATCGGGACTGGAGTTGCAGTTTAAAGTGAAGTCCGAATCACTGTGCAAAACTAAAGTGTTTCTAAAGTGTGGCTAACTACTTTGCAAAAATTTACAGACATTCAGTTATACAATTTTCCACCAGGTGGTTACAAAAAATATTGAGAGATCCAGGGTATTTAATAGTAAAATTATAAGATTATTATTAAAAAAAATGTTTCATATTCAATTAAAGGTTTTCAGGGATTAAATTATTTTGCATAGTTAAATTTATGCTGTATAAATCACATATAGTTATTTTATTTAGTGCACTATACAAATTGTGTGAAACGTGGCAAACAACGACTCTCAGTGCCAGCCGTAATTTGCACGGTTCAACAGTTCACGGTTCAAAAGTTCACGGTTCAACAGACATGGTTCATCGCTGCGTGCCGTGTTGCCACGTTCGAAGCACAGATTTACTCAGTTGTATAAAAATCTGTATTAAATCGGTTTCGCAATGTGAATTGACAATGATAATGGATTTTAAAAAAAGATTAAATGAGCTTGAAAACAATACCACTATTGTATTTGTAGCACTACCTAATACTAAGAAAAAGTTTTTCCGCAAAATTGAGAAGAACTGTTTTTGACAAATTTTAAAAATCTGATAATCAACTGCGTTAAAAACCTTTCTGCCTGCACCATACTAAAATGTCATCATGTTCGGACAAGCCGTTTTTTATTTTAGAATTTCAAAGAGAGAGATTGTTTGCAAAAGTAAAATAAATGTCCATTTTTTGTTCTCACGGCGATAAAAAATATAAGGCCCACTGGAAAAAAAAGAAAAAATGGTTGGCATAGATTAACTCTGAATTAAATAAGCCAAATTTTGGTGTAACTTGTTTATTTTCTAGACCTACAGGTTAATTTTTAATTGTAGTCTAAACTCTAGTATCTATAATTTTTAATCAGATAGTAGTTCTGTAAGGCCAAGTATAATAGCATAGATCCAGTTCTGTGCAGTCAGATTGCAAAGATAAACTTATGATATTATATCTTTACATTAGTTTTGTAGCTACTATATTAAAGCATTGTTTTAGTATTGTAAAAAGCAGTGTCGTAATTCAACATGTTATAACTTGTAATATTCTTCTAAATGTGCCTCCACCGGAAAGGAACCAGAGATCACTTGATTACAAGATGACACATTAGGCAAAACTCTACCGGCGAGGACATCTAGTGGCCAAGAAAGTTATAATGCAGTTGCATATGGAACATTCGCCGGCTCCTGTGGCGGAGTGGTTAGCACATCGCGCTACGACGTCAGAGGTCCCGGGTTCGAATCCCGGCCTGGGTATGGATGTTTGTGAGTGTCCATTCATCATTTTCATCATGTCATCGCTCATCTCCATCTTTTCAAATTAGCCAAAAGTAGCACAAAAAGCGAAGTAAAATAAAGCAATTCAATCAATCATATGGAACATTCAACCTTTACACATACGGAAATTCATTAATTGGAATAATTCAGAATTTTAGGAATATTTGTGTGCACAGGAGTGAGACACAGAAGGGAGGGGAGTAAAATAGAAGGAACTGGAGATTTCTCAATCCAGTCCCTTTCCTTCCGTTCCGCTCCAATCCATTCCTTCCGCCCGTTCCTCCTTTCAAGAGGTTCCCATTGTGTCGTGACCCCACCGCTTCGGACGACAGAGGGGCCCCAATCAGCTTCATTAGTGCAATTTAATTAGACGTTTGTGCGGGGCATTAAGAGGGGGCGGGTGGGGTCGCATGCGTCTCCAAAGAAATCGAGACGAAAAGGTCTTTCCTGACGCAAAATGGTATCCTGAAATACATGGTAGTCAAAAGTGTGTCTTGTGGTGTTGCTAGGAATGACGAATGAGGGGTCAGGACCTGAATGTTTGCTTGTACTTGATACTTGCATCGGAACACCTAGTTGTGTTGATATTTGTCTGTTTATACTTTATAGTTAACTAGCCGATTGCGCGGGTATTTTTTATCCCAATCTTCTATTAGACAGGAATATAATGAATTCTAACTATAGCGTAAAATGAACTTGGAGTTGAGCGGCATTGGGAGTGTCACTATTCATCTCAGCGGCCCCGAAAACTATGGATTCCACACTAATATCGGTCGTTTTACATGTCACCCCCTTCCCACCCCCTACCCTAGGGGTGCCAGGGATGTCTTGGAGTTGAATTGCATTGGGAGTGTCACTATTCATCTTAGCGACCCCGAAAACTATGGATTCCACACTAATATCGGTCGTTTTTAATTATATTTACATGTCACCCCTTCCCACCCACACCCCTAGGGGTGTCATTCATTTTTATATATATAGAAGATTAATTTACATTTTTTTTTTCCTACATATTTACAACGAAATGGCAAAAATTAGCATGGATATCGTGCATGAGTGTACATATCGTCGTTGCATTCTGAAGTTGAAACATTCACTAACAAAGACATCTTTGTGTTATTATTTCAAGAAAAGTCTGCAATAGAGGCAATTTTGAAAGTTTTAATTCTCACGGTCATTATTGTCTCATTCAATTACCCAGAGGAAGGGATAACGTTCAGATGGACCTAAAGGAAATCTGTAAGGATGGAAAAGATTGGATTGATCTTGCCCAGGATAGGGACAGATGGAAGACTTGTGTTGCTGCAGCCATAAACCTTCGAGTTTAAGAAGACTAGAGAGTTAGTTAGTTAGTTATTTCGCTTATTTACTGTAGAAATAACAGTACAAGTATCTTGCAAAGAACATGTGAAAGACCTCAAGAATGTATTCCTGTCGTATTCTCAAACCTTCTGCATATTATCTTACTTCCTTTTAACTATATGTACACACAAATCAAAACCAAGCTACACAGAAAAAAGTTTGAACTAATCAAAAACATTGTTTCTGGTAACCAAATATTTGTTTACATGGTCAACAAACAAATAACTATTCACCAAATGTTTAATTTAATTAATGTTAATTAAATGTGTTTGATTTGGTTGGGTTTATTTGACTTTGCTTTTCTGCCACTTTTGGCTAATCGCGAAGATGATGAGTGATGATATGATGAAATGGATGGACACTCACAAAGAACACCCATGCCTAGGTCGGGATTAGAACCCGGAACCCTTGGCATCGTAGCGCGCTGTGATAACCATTCTTTCAAGAAGGCAAGTTCTTAGTAATTGTGCATGATTGTTTAGAATTACCAACAGTCTGGTAACAGTTACCAAACAATAGAAAATATACAAACGTTTTGGTTTATGGTAACCGAAAAGTATAACCAGTGATGTCCCGTAGACTATAAGTTTACGCGTAGATTACATTGCGTTGTAGTTTACATAGACTACGTAGACAATCTAAAGTGCATTAAAATTAATTTTCAAGGGTTTCATGAAGGGAAAGTGACATTTTCAACTATATTGATTCCTAACGAAATGAAAAGAATCCTATTTACAACAAAATTTCTCATCTCTTCTATTATCACCTATGGAAGAAAATAAATAGTATGCAAAAAACAACAACAGATGGCAGCCGTGAGACAAAAGTGATATTTTCCCCATAAAACACTAGAATATTGCCAATATTAGGTTTCTTCCTAGTTGAGAAATTGTTCGAATTTGGAAGAAAGAGTATGAAAAGTTCTCCTCACACATCAGCAACTGATACGCAGCATTATTTTCTTTTAATTCCACGGCGCCCTTTGCTAAGTTATCACATTTCGCCATGTTGTTTACATAGATTACGTCATCTACGTGTATAAAATAGTCTATGTGTAGAATGTAGACTATCGTTGTTTACGCTTAGACGCACATCACTGAGTATAACCAAACGTGATTTGTTTTTTAATTCAAAGAAATCACTTTTCTGTGTACGTCTACCGAGATGGATATCTGGGGCCGAAGCCGCCTCACGAAACTTCTGACCCAGTTTCAAGTAATGCCCGCATACTTCCCTTGTCTATTTTGTTACCTTCTTCACGAAATTCGAATTTAAAGCTTGAACTTCCAAGCTGCATGCAGTCGCCCCAATCTCCCTTCCAAGTTCTGACAACCCCGTTCCCGCTTCCAGCCTCTGACGGAATATTTTAATCTTTCATCTCCGAGGAAGGTCTCCGGAATTAATTGAGAAGGCCAGAGACGAGCTTAAACCTCTCTCTCTCCTGAAATAACACTCTTCAGCATCTCTCTCTTGCGCGCGCTGGAAACACACGCCATGTAGAAAGATATGGGTCCCAGGCGAAATCACACGGATCGCTGCATTGAATAATAACTACGAAATTTTGTTCCATATCCAATGCTTGCTGGCAGTGTTGCAGGTCTTCAGGATATTCCTCAACGCTGCTTAAACCAAGTGCAAGACGCTGTCGCTTGGGAAGATGTTGTCAGAGAGGTCCAATTCAGATGTTGCTCCTAAAATCTTGTAAACGAGTGGTTGTGTGCTCGATTTCCCTTAGGATTCTGTGGTCCAGAGTTAGCCCTCGGGCTATCTGCACCAGTTACGTCAAACGGGAGCAGGCTCCTGATGAACTACAAAGCGAAGAGGACTTAAGACTCGACTAAAATTTCCTTTTCTTTCAAAAAACCTCAATAATATTTCAACTCGTAACGCAATGTCATTATGCAAGGACCCACAATCGCGTAACAGATTGACGAAAGTACCGAAACATATCTTCGAAATAGTTAACCAACCATTATGCAACATCCAAATGTTAACTCTCATAGTCCACAAACCAATCACCACGCTAGGCCTATCTTTTGTTTCCTTTACATTTCGCTAGCAATTACCAACACAACGTGATCCGTAAAACTTGTTACTATCCTGCCCCCCACACTTTACCTCCGCACTCGAGGTTCGGTGCACTTCGTACTCGGCTCAGATTTGTCTAGGGGTATCTTTCTTTGTACGACAATGCACGTGGGTAGCTATAAGTCAACATAATTATATAATTAACTACAAGAGACAACGGATAACCTTTGCGAAATCTTATTGCTATAGGGGGATAAATTACCTTGTCCAACATCTGTGAAATTAAAAACGGAAATTTTGGATATTTTCTATAGTTTAATTAACGTAATTGAAGTATATACAAGTCGTATCCGAAACGTTCATTTCTCTAATTATCGGGCCAAAACTCTAATTCTGATGTTGGAATCTCTATTGTTTGTACCTGGATGCTTTACATTTCATGAATTACATCGGGAGTACGCTTGTCACAAGGTAGACTCGCGTTACTCCAAGAAACGTCTTAACAGGCGCGAGGTCGCCCGTCGTGTACATTTCTCAACCTCCACGGTGACAAGGCACTAGGCTGCCCGGCGCACCGTAATTACTTCAAAATAACATCCAGTACAAACTACCCTTTTACCTGTAAACTGGACACCAAGGCACTAGCTTGCCCGGCAATCCAATCTCTTACAGCTTCCGTTTCGGGAGACCTGTCCTCCGGTCCTAGCTGACCGAAGCAAAAACAGCCTCTCCCTTCCAAGTCTCAGTTCCAACGGCCGACCTCCCCCACTCTCATCTGGGAGTTTATATACGTTTTGATGGCGTCTGTTGCCAACCGTCCTTCTTTCAAAATTTTTAATCTTTAACAGCTAAACTGCCCGCTTTTTCCTCGAACGTTCGAAACACGAAGAAGGAACAGAGAGCTACATGGTATTTATACATGGAATAATATAAACCTAAAAAATAAGGAAAAAACACTGTTGCTCTGACACGGGAGCAGGGTAACAAACTACTCTTCACATTTATCATTTTGTAGTTACACCGTAAGAAAAAAAAAAGAAAAATGAGTTCGGTGTTCCATTATGTAACACGATCTTAGTTTTTGTCAATTTTCATGTATTTCCAGGTGAAATGCACGAAAATCCCGACACTATCCACCACGTAACGCAATGTTAATACTGCGTTGGGATCGAACCAGAGATCCTGCCTGAATTGTCACTTGGGTGGCGTAGCTGTTCATCATTCATCTTCCAGATGGTTATCACTCGCTTGGCCTATAATATGATGTGCGAGAGGTCGCACTCGAATAGAATGGCAAGAATTGACATGTACAATAAATGAGATTTGTACTCTCAATGACTGAACCGATATGGATGTACTTAGGAAAAGGAGTTTACCTGCCTCTCGTTGATGTAGGTTATTTCCATAGATAGTCCTCTCAACCGCTCAATTGTCACAGTCACATATCTGTCCCCCCCCTGTCACAATCCCGTTCAATCGCCAACTGTCCCCACTCTCTCTCGATTCCAACTCCCATTACACCGTCTCTCAAGTCAATAACCTAGCGTTTGCCTAATTAATTATTCAGTATTTCTTTCTCTGCTTCCTGCTATGCTAAGAATAACAAAAGACTTGTCACTTCTACCCAATACCTTAGCTACGATACTCTAAAAAAAATACACTTGTTTAGAATAACCTCTAGACCATTCGTGTGGTTTGATTTCGCTCTTGTCTACATTTTCGCAATAGTTTCGTAAATAGTAAAGTAAGCCTATTAAACAAGCGAAAATATTCACACGAAAATTCACGTGAATGCTGTAGAAGGAATTCTAAACCAGTTAAATTTTTCAGAATTTGAAATATTATTGAGGTTTTTCGAGAAAAAAGGAAAGAAATTAATATGGTGTCGTCGGTTAAAGGTCCAGTAAAGCCGTAATAGTTACTTATGTTGTTACTTATATGTTTTCATTAGTGAATATGTTATCTCGTCACGATGTAGGACAGAGGCAAGATAGAGTTGAGATGAGAATGAGAGAGAGAGAGAGAGGTTTTAAAAAAATGACGTTCTAAAGTAACTCTGTTACTTGTAAAAAGTAATTTTTCAAGGACTCCATTTTAAAAGTAACTAACTCAGGATCACTTTTAAAAAAGTAACTTTCCAAAGTAATTCGGTTATTTGTAAAGAGTGACTTTCCAAGGACTACTTTAAAAAATAACTCTAACTCAGGATCACCTACAAGAAATTGACGTTCTAAAGTAACTCGGTTGGTTACTTGTAAAGAGTAATTTTCCAAGAACTACATTTAAAAAGTAACTCTAACTCAGGATCACTTCTAAAAAGTAACTTTCCAAAGTAATTCGGTTACTTGTAAAGAGTGACTTTCCAAGGACTACTTTAATAAAATGACGAAGTTACTTTCTTTTAACAAGTAACTTTGCAGAGACTAATGAGGATGTTTTTTTAGAAATTCACCATCCACGTTACCGTCCTGGTTTGGTTCAGTACAGACGAACCACCATCTATTCTTTTATAACAATAGTTGGATACACTGATGCAAACGCATGTATGAGCTCGTGTTAAGCATGACTTCGCATATCATCCCTCCAAGAAAGAAGAAGAAATGTCAGGCTTTCTCATGCGTGGCATGATGTCCTTTTAATGACTTCCGAACGAAATATCAGGCGGTTGATGCATCCTCGCCCTACAGTGGGGAAGAGTGAAGGGGGGTTGAATAACAGGATAGGCTGAGAACGTCTTGCACATCACTCACTGGGGAAATATGATGCATTCTTTTAATGAAGAAGCTATCTAGTGTACTGTGGTCCGCGGTTGTCATGGATTTGGCGAAAAACATGCCGACAGTTGTTTAAGAAGTGTTAAAACATGCTTAAAACTGTTGAGGGCATCTGCCCACATATATATAAGCATAATCAAGGTTGCACTTGTTCTAGGACAGAAAACTGTTGCCCGTGTGGAAAAGTTTGATTTTCATGAAGCCTTCGACACACAAAAGTACAGCCGACCTCCGTGGCAAAGTGGTTAGCACAGCGCCAGAGATCCCGGTGTCGAATCCCTGGGAATGGTTGTTCTCTGCGAGTACCCATTCATCAATTTCATCATATCAGCACTCATCCTCATCGTCGCGATACAGAAAAGTGACGCTAAATAACAAAAAATATATAAATATCATATCACACAAACGTACAATTGCACAGAACTATAGTAGCACACCAATAATTAATATTTACTTTGTATTGCGTTTTCTTTTCTTAAGTGTAGTAGTGACGTCATCGCCTTGTAATTATAGTCTCGGGTTTGATCGCCGGTGGAGGAACATAGTGTTATTGATTGATTGATTTGGTGTTTTAAGTCCACTTTATGTACAGTAAGGCTAATCGGACTGGGATTGATTACAAGGCGACGACACTACCACTGCGCCATCGGGTAAGCCTCCTTCCCGATTAGTCTATCTGCTGAAGGCACATAAACTCTTGTCCGTTTTTGGGTGCAATATATTCGAACATCTTTCCAGATGATTGGAAACAGTGGTTCATTCAGATGTTTCCATCGGGGATGGGGTGGGTTAAGTTCGTATTTAGAGGGTGTAAGAGTAAATTTAGGGTCAAAATGGCCATAAATTGGACCTTTCTGAAATATCTTTGGGGAGCGTTGAGGAAATTTTGGGGGTGTTGGAGGGGTGCAGGGGAGATGATATATCACTGATTGGAACTTTTCCTGTGATGAGTATGGCGTTGTACAGTTTAGAAAGTGAGACGTCAAGGTTTCTCGGTTAGTCCTGAATTGCCAGAAGGTTGCTCTTGTCCAAACTTGGTGCTGGCCTCCGTGGTTGAGTGGTTAGCACAGAGCGCTACGACGGAAGGGCGTCCCGGGTTCGAATCTAAGCCTGGGTGTTCTTTGTGACTGTCCCTTCACCATTAATCCCTATCTTCGCGATTAGCCAAAGTGGCAGAAAAGCGAAGTGAAATAACTAAATCAAACGTTATCCAAACTTGTCCCAAGATGTCTGCATCTAAATCCATCACCTGCTGCTGCTCGAAAAGCTTCCCTTGAGGAATTCTGAAGACCAGAAGTGATTGGACTCCTTCAACTTGGTGTTCTGTAGTTTTTTTTATCTTCGAAGAATTGATTAACTCGTGGAGCTACACAGGTGCGTATACGCTTGCCTTTCTTGGTAAGGTTGGATTCTTTTGACAGCATACTCTTTGGGAAACGTGTAATTCAATCAATTCTTCAATTTGACACATTCTGTTAATGAGGAATTAACATTATACTGTACAATTAACATTTACTAACATACCAAAGACTTTGACACAATTGGGATACCGGGGTGCAAGGGGTGACATCTTTTGAAGACACCCAAACGTCAATCTCACTTCCACGTAGTAGTACACGCTGGACTATATTTTGCAGACTAGCTAGGCTCTGGCGTCTGAACACATGGCCAGTTTAATCCCTTCATCTTTTTTAATCTTATCGTCAAAATTGGCAGAAAAGCGAAGTAAAATAAATTATATCAATCAATGATACATTGGGATACCATTGTTGTGTTAGATGTTTCTCCAGGACTATTAAACGTCCCATGGGGAGACTATTGTTTGTTTGCATGTATTTCGATATTTAAGTCGCTTTTTTGTTACGCTTGGTTAATAGTGACTCTCGCAAAGAACACGCATGCCAAAGCCGGGATTCGAACCCGGTAACTTCGAACGATTGATTTATTTTACTTCGCTTTTTGTGCCACTTGTGTCTAATTTGCGATGATGAGGATGAGTGATAATATGATGAAATTGATGAATGGACACTCACATGCATCTATGCCCAGGCCATGATTCGAACCAGTGACCCATGGCGAGTAACTTCGAACGAGAAATCAAAAGTCGACCACTTAAGGCCACCTAGCCGGTTGATACTTGTCACCAGAGAAAGAAGAATATTCGTGAATGTATGTTGTAAAACCTAGGTACGGGTATATTTCGAAAAAGAGTCAGGATATAATACAGAAAGAAAGCCCCAGAGGCGCAACCACGAATTTTTGTTTGGGGGGGTGCAGGTACCAGGATAAACGTAATAATAATAATAATTTTAATAATAATAATGCTAATAATTATTATAATAACATTATTATTATTATTGTTATTGATTTGCTTTATTTTAATTCGCTTATTGCACCACTTTTGGCTAATTTTGGAAGATGGGGATGAGTGATGATATGATGAAATTGATGAATGGACACACGCAAACATCCACGCCAAAGTCGGGATTCAAACTCGGGACCATATTACTATTATTATTATTAGTAGTAGTAGTATCAAAGACGTTATTACCGTCGTAAATTATGCAAGACGGGGTAGAAGTCGATACTAAAGCATTTATGTTCGAACAAAATATTCGAATTATTCTTCAACACGTTCAATTTCACATTTATAATGGAAAACAAGCACACAGACAATTTTTTAATAACAGAAAATGTTTGATAAATGCATTCCAAATATAAATATTTTTTTTACATTAACATGTATAACTTTCATGCACGATATATGTTTCACGTTATGCAACATGGAGCGACGTGGACATTAATTGTGTATGTATTAAAAGTTTATTTAATACACATTATTTACATCATATATTATTTAAATACATTACACAATCAATTCATCCATCTCACAATAAACCAACAGCAAAAATTACATAACTTGTCTGAAATGTGCACGCTTCCTTTCCTCAAAACAATTATTCATGCATTGAAAACAAAATCAATTAAGACAAGTCTTAGAAATTTTTGGATCCAATTTTTTTGCAGGCTGAAATCAATATTGATTTAATAGGGCGCAAATAATTTCACGGGACATCAATGCATTCTCTCTTTTACAACTTTTGTGCCTCCCCGATGGTGTAGTGGTAAAATCGTCGCCTTGTGATCAAGGGGTCCCGTCCCGGGTTCGATACCCGGTGGAGGCACATGGCACAGTGGTTCGGATCCCACTTTAAAAAACTGTAGGTCCAGTTCCGATTAGCCTTTCTGTGCATAAAGTGGACTTAAAACCACAAATCAATCAATCAATTTTAGAACTTATTTCCAATTAGATCGTTTGGCGCCCAGGGCTGACTCCCGCCGCCCCTTATCTATAGTTCTGAACTTGATAAGACTAAGAAAAGAAGTATTGCGAGGGAAGCGATCAAAAAAAAATTACGAAAAGTATTTTTATTTGCAAAAAGTTTGAAGTTGTGGGCGGTAATTGCCCCCTTCAGGCACACTTCACCGTCAATGTTTACCCCTTGCCCCCTACAACTTATTTCCGTCGATGGTTGGGGGGATGCCCCCCTGTCGTTGCGCCACTGGAAAGCCCCAGCCAAATCGGGACTTCTGGTAGCCTTAGAGCAAGCTCATAGAACACCAGCAACTTTGGTTCTCAGCGGGTTTGACGCGCACCGAGTTCATTGATCTGACGCTAGATGGCAGGAGAGGCCAGCAGACAGATCCAACATCTTTTTACACATCCATACAATAAGTTCTCTTTAAATCTCATCTCTTTTAAAATGTATTTTGTTGTGTGGAAATACGAAAATTCATTAGTATAGGTGTATTGGATCTTGAAATATCATACCATAAATGTAAATGCTTAATTAATGCACATTCATGACTGGAGAGCAACCTTAGAAATATCGCAATTTCCAATGTGAAACGTAATTGGTACGCAAATATAACAGATAAGGATCTTATCTGTGCATATATCAAGCATAGCTTAGCATATTATTTGCTACCAAAGCTAAGAGTTGATTGCAGAATTTCGTTGAGTGATATATATATATATATATATATATAGAGAGAGAGAGAGAGAGAGATTACAAGATAGTTCAAATACTCGTAGTTTTGTGTTCCACAAATTAACAATGTTTTCAAATTTCCTCTAATTTTCTTATACCAGCGCCATTGATTAGTCATGATAACTCTATGTTTAGAAAATAATATATTTATACATTAAGTGTTGCGTATTAGGAATTATTATTACAATGAAGAACATGTATAAATGTAAGTTAACTAAAAAACAATAAAGAAACATTTTCGCATCAGTTCGAAACAAGTCAGGACAGGGATTAGAAGTAACGCACTGTCCTGACTAAATCGGTGAATGGGACGTCTGGTATCCTTGCAATAATGATTATAAAACTAAAACTACCCAATAGTGTTGACTGAAGACTTCTAAACAACACACACATTCATTTATGCAAGAACAAAATTGAAATTTATACAAATTTGAAAAATCGTCGATGTTATTTTCGTAGCATTTGATAGGTTCACATTTAAATATTTTATGGTTCGATAGGGGGGGCATGTTCCCCCTGGCCCCTCACCTGGGTACGGGCCTGTCTGCGGCTCAAAGCGGGGATCGAAAACTGGACCTCTTGATTACATTACCACTACGCCATCTGGGAAACCTTGAAGAAAATATTGTGTTCGCAATAGAAGGCATGAACTTCATTCAAAGTTGCAAATTGCTTGACAAGATAGAAAGTCCGTACTGTGAAATGACTTTCACTGCCATGTTCATACTGGAAGAAGAAAATCGGATTTCCATGAGGACTATAGGTTCAAATTGAAACAAAACTCATAGTCTATGGCAACATTACAACAGAAATTTGGTAACATGCCCGTTTTGCATTCTGAAAGAGGACTGGATTTAAATAAACCAACTGAATATTTCAGTTCAAAGCTATTTTATAAGAAAACAACAAGGTGTATTATGTATGAGTATGCCGATACTGTATACGTACGTGTCGTCCAAAGATTTAAACTGTAATTATATCTATGAGCACAGTAAACACAATTAAGAATCCACCATTATTGAGATAAAAATGCCGATTAAATAGGCACGCAATACCTTGTTTGAGGAACTGAGTTGAACTTCGACCAATGATGCCCTCTATTCTTCGTATTTACCTTTTTGTAAATCTTTGACTAATGAAATTTGATTCCATGAATATGAAAGATGAAAAAGTACTTTTGAATAATAAATTGTCAAGATTTGTTAAACAAAACAGATTATAATCTTTGCTTCCTTGAATTCCTAGTGTTCGTTGAATAGACTTAGAGGGAAATTATGCAAGGTAGATTTTGGAACCACACAGAAAGGCAGATTGAAAATTTTGAGTGGTAACAGTTAGTTATATCGGAGACACTTTAAAATCGGATATTTTGTGTTTCGTATGATTCGTACTTACCAATTGTGTATTGCGGAACATATTTGAAGGTGCCATTAAGGTTTTCACACGATTAGAAACATTTTTTACACTAAAATAAGCCATTTCTCGAAGTGGTGCGAGCCCCACAAACCATTCACGGATAGCCCCACGAACCATTTCCATAAGGTTAGGTTAGGTTTGGTTGGGTTAGGCAGGCATAGAATAAAAAAAAAGGAGTTTGAAACACTGACAGTGAGTTACGTCATCGAACGTGCGGAACATGCAGTTTACGTACGGGAAGCATGGCAATTGTTCGTCGGTGGGATATTTATCTTGAAAAATATATCATTTGCCGGTCAAATAGATTCCACGATGAAAGAAAATACCTCTACGAACGTTGGAAAGCTTGGAGAGATTCATTTCCGTAAGTAGTTTCTTCTGTAAAAATGAAGAAATGTGTCTCCGATATAACGAACCGTTACCTTTTGAGTTCTGAACATACTAGTCTAACTTGTAATCATGAGCCCATTATTTTAATTAATTCAGTGGATTGTCATTGATATGAAATCATGTGTATGGGATTTTTTTTAAAAAAAATTTAACTCGAGATTCAGAACCAGGGTGGCCACTGTAGGACCATGATAAAATTCAAGTATAATTCCTGGTTTTCAAGGCGCACAAAAATTCAAGGTTACGAGCAGATGTTTTATCTATTTTAACCTTACTTATTACTGCTTTTTACACCACCCCCCGCACAAATATATCAACAATAATAGTATGTATGATTCCAATCTATCCCAAAAAATTATAATTAAATTAAATAATTATATTTTAAATATTTTGAGTTTGAATCGATATTTTAAGTCCACTTTATGCACAGATAGAATAATCGGGACTGGACATACAGTTTAAAGTGGGATCCGAGTATCGAACCCGGGATATATATTTTAAATATTTAATGTGAAGTACTGAGTTTACGTTTGACATTTCACATACTCGTACAAGTAATACATCTAAAGGGTTTTCCAATAAGGGCGGGTCGATGTTGAAATGGAATAAAACAAGCTGTGTGTGAGGTATGAACGAAATTCTTTTTTTATTTGAAAGGCCCATGTATGCCATTATGTATGGAATATAACATCGTTCAAATGTCCGCCGCGGCTTCTCACGGTGGCACTTATCCGAGTGGTCCAATTTTCAATGGCACTGCCGCATACATCCGGCTGAATTTGAGCGATGGCCTGGGTGATGTTGACTTTAAGGGCATCGGTCGATTGCGGCTTATTGGCATAGACCTGCGACTTCAGGAAACCCCACAAGAAAAAGTCTAGCGGGGTCAAATCGCACGATCTTGGTGGCCAATTCACGTCACCTCTGCGAGAGATAACCATACCTTCAAATCGTTCATGCAGAATGTCCATCGTGGCGTCCGCTGTGTGGCACGTAGCGCCGTCCTGCTGGAACCACATGTCGTCTACGTCCATATCGTTCAATTTGGGCCAAAAGAAATCGGTTATCATCGTTCTGTAGCGCTCGCCGTTGACGGTGATGGCCTCACCAACGTCGTTTTCAAAAAAGTACGGACCAATGATGCCGCCGGCCCAAAATCCGCACCAAACAGTAACTTTTTGTGGATGCAATGCCACCTGGTGAACCTCGTGTGGGTTGGAGTCGTCCCATATACGGCAATTTTGCTTATTAACACAGCCATTCATCCAAAAATGCGCCTCGTCGCTAAAGATGATTTTTCGGCCAAAATTGGGGTCCTCTTCTAAACGCTCCGAAGCCCAGTTAGCGAACAAACGGCGTTGTCTATGGTCATTAACTTTGAGCTCCTGAGTCAGTTGGATCTTGTACGGGTGTAGGCCCAAGTCCCGATGCAAAATTCGCCAAGTTGAAGTCTGCGAAAGGCCGAGTTCTTGTGCACGGCGAGGAATTGACTGCCTCGGGTTCTCCTGCACACTTGCACAGACCACGGCGATATTCTCAGCCGATCTGGCGTTCCTTTGACGTACGGGTGTTGGCTGATTGGTTACCGAACCGGTCGTCTGGAATTTGGCCACCAAACGTTGGAGAGTCGACTTTGAAGGGCCACCGCGTCTTCCGTAAAATGGGCGCAACACGCGCAACGTTTGCACTAACGAACACTCATTTTGATAATAAAGTTTTATCATTTGGACGCGCTGCTCAATCGTGTAACTTACCATGGTGGTTTGGCATCAGTGCCTGAAAAGGAAACAACAGATTAGACAGACGCCACCAAAACAACATGGCCGCCACAGGCTGCCAACATCGACCCGCCCTTATTGGAAAACCCTTTACAAACGCAAGTCATAAATGCTACAGGATATAATAACAATAAGAATTTCAAACTCAAATTTAATTAATTAATCGAATTCAAAATATCTTGCAAAAATCTTCAGATTGTCAGACAAATTGTTCTGCAAAGGACACTAATAAAGTAAACGGGGTGGGAAAATTCTGTTTTATTTTGCATGGCTCTTTCTTTTCCTTCCTCGATAAAAATAAAAGCTAAACTGTGAAGAACTTCCCGGAGCCAATAATTCACGCAAAATTCCCGGAATTCAAGGAACGGTGAGTAGTCATCCTGAGAACGTATATTGGTATCATGCCGCCTTGTAATCAAGGAGTCCCGAGTTCAATCCTCCGTCGAGATACACTGTCGTGGACAGAGTCCCACTTTAAACTGTAGGTCCAGCCATTACACAGGCCTGCGATGAAAAAAATACAAGGGAAATGATAGGTGAACTTTATGTATTTTGTGGTGCTGAGTTAAAAAATAAAGAAAAATGTCTATCACGTCACGTTTTCTTGAAATTTGTATGAACATTTACCATAAATATGTTGTTTCGGCGTGGAATATCTTCCCAGGGTTGGACCATTTGCGGTGATTTGAAAGTTATCTCCATGCTTCTTGGTCAACAAGGCGGATATACAAAGTTCCCATGTTTCATTTGTGAGTGGGACAGCCGTGCAAAGACTCAACATTGGGTCAAGAAAGAATGGGCTAAAAGACAAAATCTTGAACCAGGCACCAAGAATGTGATTCGGAACAGCTTAGTTGATCCAAAAAAAGTATTGTTACCCCCGTTGCATATCAAATTAGGTGTAATGAAGCAATTTGTCAAGGCTATTCCAAAAGATGAAGATTGTTTCAAATACCTGTGCAAAAAGTTTCCAGGTTTATCCGCAGCCAAGTTGACAGAGGGAATCTTTGTTGGTCCAGATATCCGCAAGCTCATGATGGATAAGGACTTTGAGACTAGCATGACAACAAAGGAGAGAGAAGCTTGGGTTGCCTTCAAAGATGTGGTCAGTAAATTTCTGGGGAATTACAAGGATCCTGACTATAAAGCAATTGTTATGGATATGTGTTGGGTTGCTCCATGAGTGTCAAACTACATTTCCTTCACTCACATGTGGACTATTTCCCCAAAAATTTAGGAGCAGTCAGCGAAGAACAGGGTGAAAGGTTCCACCAAGATATTAAAGATATGGAGCGCAAATATCAAGGATGAGGGGACAATAACATGCTCGCCGACTACTGTTGGATGTTAACACGAGAGAGGCCTGAGATTGCACATAAAGGAAGAACGTCAAAAAGAAGTTTCAAAGGCAAAAGGGTACGTACGTAAATATAAACTTTGTTTGTGTTTGGTTTTGTTGTTTGTTCAGTTTACAATTTGTGTCAAACGTTCATGTACACATACATTGCTCCTCGTGGTCAATCGTCTATTTTATGTACGTTACCTTAATAAACACAAATGAACATAATACGTTGGTGATTTTTTTCTAGAAACTTCACCATAATGGGATGTTAAAAGTGTAAACGCAAGGGAACTTTGTGTTTTTCTCTCGACCAGAGGCGGCTCATGCGATCTGGCAACAGTGGTTTTCTTCCATTTAAACCTATAAAAAATAAAATCAATTGCTAATAAATCAATTTGCATCACCAAGCATCGATTTTACATAGAATTAAATGGATCAAAACCACTGTTGCCAGATAGTGCAAGCAAAATTGTTCGCGAAAATTCCTTTTCACATAGGATTTTAGCAAAAATATCGATATCGATTGTACAAAAAATCCTGACGTGATGGAAAAAAATGGAGGTCATTTTCGAAATCAGCACACCCAATAACATAAAACTCATCGGACACGTCTCTTGCATTTTTCAACAACTTCAATTTCGCAGGCCTGTGTTATTGGTCCTGGGTTCGACCAAGTGGAGGAACATTTTTTAGTAGTTGTGATCAGGGACGTCCGGAAGAGGGGAGGGGCTAGGGGTGCCATGATTCCCCCTAGAAAATGAATATCAACCTAAAAGTATATATGTCCCACACATCAATTAATTTTAGTCACAGTAAATATCAATTTAAGTCAATTATTATAAGGACGTTACAGGAACGTGATAACTCCAAACTAAAGAATTGTGTTTTGAGGGAGAAACACTAATATGAGGTGGAGGGGGAGGATATGCCACGTTTGCCCCACTTGCAAGAAATACCTTGCTTGTTTCTCCCGGGAAAAAAATCCTGCTGACGTCCATGGGTAGGCTTTCACTTTCAACTGAAGTTCTAGTCACGATTGTCCCATCATGGCATAAAATAGACTTAAACTGGGTTTTGCCTGACAGTCGCTTTTAAGAGGGGAGAGGTCCTCCCTTCCCCTCCGGACGTTATTATCTGTATATGGAGATACATCTCATCTGTTCTACTACGAGAGTCAAAACCTTAAAAGTCCAATACAAATTGTAGGACAGACCGTATACAGCCCAAATTTATATGAGGTGTCAACTGTTATTTACAAAACGACCTCAAGGCTGCAACACTCATCAAGTAAGCTTCAAAGCGCCATTTTTTGTCATTTTAAATATGGCGCCTCCTCTACACACTTGCACCTGTGTAGAGGAGTGGTGTCTTGCCCTATGGCAGCATAAAAGTTACAGAAATCTCTCTGGAAATAAAAATTCAATATCTCTATGCATGCTTACCACACCAGCAAGTGAAAATTCGACAATGGCCTCCGTTCGCAGGCAGATGGGTGGAAAGGCCTTCGCAGTGGCTCATAAGTGACTGCACGTGGACACCAAAGACTTATTGTTGAGGTATAAAGGCACTAACTTAAAGTTGAAAACTTATGTCGATCAGCAATAGGTCTGTGCTAATATGCAGAAAACTTATGCGACCCTACATACAGAAATCTACTACATATGAAACAAAATCAAATTAAGGTTTTCGTTTGACTCTTTCAACGATTTTCCTGACATACGAACATTGTAAAAGAGGAAATAAAAAGTAGGCTTAATTCAGGAAATGCGTGTTATTTTTGTCTTCATAAACTTTTGTCTTCTCGTTTCATATCTAAGAAACTAAAAGTTAAAATATACTAAACAGTAATTTTGCCTGTAGTATTATATGGGTGTGAAACTTGGTCCCTTACATTGAAAGAAGAACATAAATTGAGAGTATTTGAAAATAAGATCCTTAGGAAAATATTTGGACCTAAAAGGGATGAGGAGACAGGTGAGTGGAGAAGGTTACATAATTTAGAACTACATAATTTGTATTCATGTCCAGATATTATTAAAATGATTAAATCAAGAAGACTTAGGTGGGCAGGCCATGTGGCACGAATGGGAGAGGAAAGAGGAGTTTACAGGATTCTTGTTGGGAAACCTGATGGTAAGAGACCTGTAGGAAGGCCAAGACAAAGATGGAGATGGAGGGACAACGTTGAGATGGACCTAAAGGAAATCGGTAAGGATGGAAAAGAGTGGATTGATCTTGTTCAGGATAGGGACAGATGGAAGGCTTGTGTTGCTGCAACCATGAACCTTCGGGTTTAAGAAGGCTAGAGAGTTAGTTAGTTTACGAATATTATACAATAGAAAACATAAACAAGGTAATGGCTACAGTTTGGATTGGTGTTACTAATCAGTGGTATGTATTCATCTACTTCAATGTTGCTAAGATCTTTAGAGGCAATTGCAGTTCACTTTCTTTCAGATTAGCAAGAGACTCATTTGGCCACAAAATTTCACTGTTTCCAGAAAACTATAAAGAGTTTTTGGGGGGGAAGGGGGAGAGAAGTATAAGTGATCTTCCGCCACGGATGGGGAATTTTCTCACGGGTCGCCAGACACCCTCTTCCCCTCCCCGTGCTTTCTCATTGTCATCCAATGGGATTACCATTACGGCAATATTGAACTCGGGGTTGGTTCATCCTGGGGATGGTTTTGGATGAGGGGTGATTCACACATACCTATACACCCCGAGCCTGGATTCTGGCTAGATTACTGCGGGATCCTATTCAGAAGGATATCCCCACCCCCTTCCACCCCCCCCCCCCTGCACCATGGAGAGGGTGTTCTCCGGGTGATTTGCATGACAATGGCTTCTCGGAAGAGTGTTTTGGGTCCTTCTGTTGTCTTCTCTGTTTCTCCCGTGGACCGTATCGAACAAGAATTGCTCCGGCGCCCTCCCGTTTCGGAAGGTCCCGGGAAAGGTCATTGGCTAGCGTGGGAGGGCGTGAAAGACGTCATTACGCGCAACAGTGGCGGAACGTCCTGAGAGACAATGGGGTTTTGATGCCGACTTCTGCATAGTACGGCCGCCGAGACAGTTCTGGAGCCCCTGGGCGAAATTGATTTTTGGGGACCCTTACGGCTGTAGTGTATGCAGCTTTGCTAATTATGCAGGAATCTCTCGCCCCTCCACCTTCCCACTGAACTCTTTGCAAGGCTCATAATTCCATTGGCATGAACAACACTTCAAACCCTCAAGGTTGTAAAAATATGTTTACAGTCACCGGAAATAAAAGATGGGACACCTATAATAGAATCGCCTCACTAACCGGTGTGCAATCACAGCCCAGAACGCCTATTTTGACAAAATCCTGTTTCCCTAATATCTGCTTTGGGGAGGCGGGATTTTAATGTTGTGACTTCTTGCCAAAGTGGTGAGCGTAACTGGCTGTTTGACCGCGAGTTCCTTCGCAGGTAAACGCGGCCACAGAGGGTCACTGCCATAAAGGCGGTCTCCACGCTGGTTCCTAGCCCGGCGCGCTTATAGATCCTGAATACCTCGCTTCCCTGCTAGCCGTTATGTTTGTTGCCTAACTCTAATGCGATGAGTGGATTTTAATAGCAAATGTTCAATGGCAACTTCTACCAGCGCCGTAGACTTAGCCAACACGCATAACGCCTTGCAGAGAATTGAGCATTCCAGGACCTATATTTCGTGAGCTATAACTCTTTCCTCTGCCCGCCAAAAGACTCGCTTCTCTAGAAAGCGCGCCAACTAAATAAAAAATCAGACAGGTTCCGGGCAACGCGTCTCTGAAGTTGATAGGATGACTAAATCACGTGAGCGCTATTACGTCAGGAGATTTTTGGCGGGAAGAGAAAACACTTATACCTTACAGACTATAGGTGACTGTACATTTATTCATGTGATTGGTTGATTGATTTGGTGTTTTAAACCACTTTATGCACAGTAACACTAATCGGGACTGCCTACAGTCTAAAGTGGGATCGGATACCACCGGGAATCGAACCTAGGACCCCTTGATTACATGCGACAACGGTACATTTATTCATTTCAATGAAGAAAGATCATGGACTTCGGAAGCTGTTGGGGAGGTGACGTCGACAATCTCGAACAATTATATGAATAGTGAATTATAATTAAATGAATAATTTTCTAAAATGAATCTCATTTAATATTTTGTTTTCTATACTTAACAATGTGAAAACTCATCACAACCATACGTTGTAATATGGTTAAGTCCATATACACAGAACACGCATATTAAATACCAATTTTGTACTCGTGGACGTCGGAAAGTAGGAAGTCCATCGAACAGGTCAATTAATCCCCATGTAAATTGGCATTGTTCATCTAAAGTTAAAAAAAAGCGTAAAGTTTATTATTTCTATTTTTGTTACTTCGTTACCCTTAGGTATGGGGGATCTTATTGGGAATGTAGCTCACTAATCATCATTCATCCTTGATGGTAGAGCAACTTGCTGCTCATAGTGAGCTCGGTGGTAATGAGCAAAAGGTACTAAAGTAAAAGGTACACTAATAAATAACTAGAAATGGCAAACAGTTAACACTTGTATTTTAAAACCTTCGAACCTGAATCATACATGGTAAGGGTAGGCTAATTACCTGTCTAGATGAAGTCTGATGATCAAGGTGAGATGAAGATATAGAACGAAGTGTAGGCCTGTACTCCAAGCTTGTTTGTCAGGCTAAGTCATGTGGTGAATCGGGACTTGTATATCCCGTTTCGCCACATTCTTCGGCCCACCCTGTATAGAGGAATTAGACCGATGCGCGAGATTGTTACTTCGCGAAGAAACTTCGTTTGTTTTCAAAGAAACTCGCATGGCGGCGACTAGACTGCCACCTACAGAGTTTCTCGGAGTTCAAGTTTTTCCTTGTTGAGCGAACCAGTGTTCTCTCCGCGCCGATTCCGATAACAGGAACTCCAGCAACGGTGTTCCACGACGTGATGGCAGGCTGTGTCAAAGTGGCGTGACTCAGCTATTATCTTTCGATACACCTGAGAGCTTTGGCTAGCACGTGGAATCCTTGCAAACACGGAGTTAAGTATTATTACAAGAATGTTTTAGTTATCGAGTTACTTTAATAGACATTTTTTTTTTTTTTTTGAATCTTTCATTTTTTTTTTTTTACGTAAAAGATTTTTTGGGCGAATATTTCTAACTTCTTTTTTGATTAACAATTTCTTATTCCTCGGGTCTAATTCCTCCAAACTAAAATGTAGTCAAAAAGAAGTGATGCAAATGATAGTGGGAATCAAAAAAGGAATTTATGACGTGAATCGTCATTGTAAAAAAAAAAAAAAAAGGTCTGTTTTTTGAGAAAATCTGTTAAGAAAAAGGGAGGGGTATTTAGTAACTGTTCTTTTCTGGAGAGAATCGAGTTTTAAATGAAAATACATTGTTAATACTGTTGTAAGCAATCAAATAACTGTGCCACTTGTTGAGCAAAAATAAAAGGTATTTGTTGAGAAATTATCTAATTTTACTTTTCATGAAATTACGCAAAGCGCTGGGCGCTTTTTAAGATAAGTCCACCCCTCTTTCAACATAACTTCTTGTGTAGCTGATTTATTATATTTTCTTTTGGCAAAGGGTCATAAAAAGGGGGGGAGTCGTATTTTTTTGATTGCTCATATACATGTCAGTTCGTCGGGAGTGGGACTAGACGAGCCCGCTATAAAACTCCCGACCAGCTGGCGGTATATGGAAGATATTGGAGCGACGCATTGTTTAACACCCAAAAAAGGTAAAACTGGGATTAGTAATTTTTGACTTGTGCCCATTTAGATTGTTAGGTCCTTTTTGGTTTTCTCCCTATAGCACCGAAGCCACCCGAGGTTGAAAAACTTAATATATATATATTGTAAGTATATTCTTTTGTGGAGGGTGTGTTATTTTTTTTGTTTACAGGGAGATAGCCAGGCAAGAAAAGCACGTACTTCCAAAAAAATAAATAATGGCTTGTGACGGATTGTTCCAAACAACACCGAAAGCGAGCAAGACGTCACAGTCAGTAACACTGACTTTGTTCGCAGACCAAAATCGAAGAGCTGTTGCTTATTCTCCAAGAATCCAAAGAGTGATCCTTCTAACTGTCTCCTCTATTCCCTTACCACTCGAGGCTTCCTCCACGCCGATTCGTCAAGTTTTGACTTCCTATATCTTAGCACAATTACAACCTGTTTACCTGTGAGCAGCTTGCTACACCAGTACCCCAGGAAGTCTCTTTACACTTGACTCTGCATTTTTGACATGCCTAAGAAGAGCAACTGACTGGTAGAATAAGTGAACGAACCTTGGTCAGATGTAGCTTTTAGAAAATGTACAGACTTACGCATTGTTACGACTTAGCGTGACTTTCCTACCACGTTTTTGCTAATCGCGATGAAATTGATCAAGGCCCTCCCCCTCACAAAATTATGTTTGAAATTCTTTCCAGGACATTCACGTGAATCCTCGTGAGACTTGTTTCCGCTATTGTCTAGATATTCGCAATAGTTTAATAGGTTTATTTTGCGAATATCTATACAATAGCGACATCAAACCGAAGGTCCACACGAATGCTTTAGAAGAAATTCTATGCAGAGGCATGGGCGGAGTTTGAGCTGTTGCTTTGGGAGGGGGGCAGACTCTGGGAGAAGCATATGATATTATACACTAGGTGATATTCAATAACTCTCAGGTATTGAATATCCCCTAGTTTATAAGGGGTCCGGAGGCCTTCCTCCGGAAATAAAAAAACAACAACTTAAAAACACTGCCTTTTAGATTTGAAAATATTAAATTTCCTCGCTTAAGTAAACAAATATTAATTAGTATATTGGTTGTCAGTTTTAAAAGAAGCAAAACAGTACAATTATTGCATTTTGCATTTCATTATTTTTTTATTGATACAATACTCATATTACTTTACTAAAGTTACGGTACAATAGTAAGCTTCAGAAATTTTAGAAAAATTAAATTAGAAAGTTCTTTTGATGCCTCAGGAGTAAGTGTTGACTCAACACAAAGTCATTTTACATTTTTATTTCTTCAAACTGTACACATCAATCAAATCGTCTAAGACCCGCTATAGCGGCTCAATTACCGCAGATACCATCATGCCAAATGTCAAGATTTGGGGTATGGCTTCATAACAAAAATGTAGTAACTCAACCTAATCATGTGTTCTTTTTTTTAGTCTTTTTTAAGTTGGAGGGGCCAGGCCCACCCTCACCCCTCCAGTACTCTGCCTATGAGCAGAGGTAACTTTTCGGAATTTGAAATATCATAGCGTATTTTTTTTTTTTTTTTTTTTTTTTTTGAAAGGAGAGGAAATTTCGAAAATGAGTGGCGTACGCCAGTCCAGCCTTAATTGTGTCAACTGAGGTATCAATAGTATCAATCTCGTTTTGACGCATTTAGTGTCCCGTGTTTACTACCTGTTTGTCTCAACTGGCTTCAGTTTATCTTTATACTCTAGGAAAATATTCAGCCTGAGCCGTGGTGGTCTAGTCGATCTACGAGGGAGATCCGGGTTCGATTCTTTGAGTGGGTGATCTAAGTTCCGAATTTTTCCGGCCTTGTCCCCGCACAAAGCGCCTCTGTAGGCTCAACCGGCCTCAAATCAATGGGTACCTTTTGGAGTAAAGGGGCCGGAGCGTGGTGCTGATCACATCACTTCCGAAATGGCCGAGATGGAGAATGTGCTAAATGTGCCTGCATGGCACGGAGAACTTTCACCATTTTTCAAAATAAATATTCAGCCATTCTTAATCGTCGATGTCTCGTCCTAGTCATGATATATAAACTGGTCTCATTTTCTCGTAAATAAGAATTAGCACTCATCGGTCGTACTGCACGATTTACAGTCCCCTATCCTAAGGTTCGAGATCAATTCAGGAAGCTTCCATCTGCGTCCTCTAATGCTTATTCGTTCTCATTGCCGGATTAACCTGAAGAGGTAGGGAAAGCTTGTTAACTAAAACGAAATATAGTTTGCAACACTGTATCTTTAGCGATAAATCTCCTTAGATGGAAATACTGAAACTCCTACTCGATGGAGCTTAAAAGAACGAAGCTTGCAGAGCAATTTCACCTACTTCCATCAGGATGTTGAACAGTCATTTATTAACTGTTACTGTGCAGATAGGATTTCCCTTCAACTTCCCTCCCCACCTACCCCCCCCCCAACTAACCCCCGCACGGCAAATGAATGAATCAGAAGATGGATGGTTGCGATTCCACCTTCTTCTGCCGTGACGTCATTTTTCGGACTTAAACTTGGATCATGAAGGAATGAAACTCATTGGGGGACTTGCAGGAATCACGCAGTGCGTAAAATCAGTTATCGGAAAGTAACTTCTTGCGTAACTCAGTCAACTACGAGGTAAGTTACTTAACAGTTTTTATTCTAGTTCTTATAATTACGTACATACATACAGCGTGTATCATAATAGAGCAAGCAACTTATCAGGTTTATTTTTTAAAAAAAGCATATCTGAAACACAACAATGAGATGTATGTAACAATATATAAAAATGAGAAAATATTCAATTTTTGTTTTCATGCGCAAGACTTTTGTAAACACGGTCATTGTGGTGCTGGTGTAGTGTTAAAGAAAATTTCGACTTTCACAGGTGCAGAAGAAGCAGGCTGTGTCTTAAAGCTCCTAGACTTCCGCATTTGGGGCTTTGTGAAAGACAAAGTCTGTGCCACCTATGCTGCAGAATGTGCAACAGCTAAAGGAGACAATAAGAAACGCCATTGCTTTGGTGGGCGAGGAGTTCTTGGGAAAAGTGTGGCAAGAACTAGAATTTCGATGGGATGTTTGTTGTATAAATGGTGTAAGCCACATTGAACATTTGTAGACATTCATGTGCACTTGAAGTGTTATTGATTGATACACAACAAATATAATTCATTGTTGTATTCCATACAGTTTAGTCGAAATGAATACTTAAATCTGTTTGCTCTATTATGATACACCCTGTATATATATATATATGTGTGTGTGTGTGTGTGTGCATGAATGTTTCATACTTGAATTGCAAGTGGGGAGCTCCTTTTTCACCGTCTACAACTAAAAGCAATTTTAATTCAATTATGATTAATCTCATATGTATAAATATGGAAATAAAACTGAAAAATTCAAGCCAAAACACATTTTCTTTTCTTATCAAGACCTAAATAAACTTTAGAGCCCACCCATTGGCGACATCTCTGCATAAGCGTCCCGTGAAAAATTTCATCTATTCTCTCATTCGGCTCATGGCACTTATTAAGTCCCATCTTTACAATATCTATTTCGCGTTTCTCACACGTGATGTCGCCACAATTAGCCGTGCCATAACGAGTGCAAACTGCCACTCCTTCTGCAGATATGGCAGCCAGTCTTCAAGGTTAAGAACGAGACAGTAGGAGTTCAAGCTGAGTCGGTATGAGTGGGTTGTTTAGAATCCGAGGCCAAATTTACAAATTAAAGAATTCTGATTCGCTTAGAAAGACTAAATGCACCTTTCAGTCAAGAAAAAAACGCAACGAACCTATAATTTGGTAGGTCTTGCCAATTCTTTTGAAGTTCTTTTGAGATAGATGAGTGGACGTTGTCGTAAACATTAGGATTAGTATAGAACATTGTATATTAGTACCGTTAATACGTAAAATTTCTGAAAGCTAAATTTTACTGTAACTTTGACGGGGGTTCTTAGGAAAATAATAAATTACAACAGGATCCCCACGTTGTGAAAACGATGCAAAACACACAATCAAAGGCCCTGTTTTTCGTTTTCTTCTTTCTTCTAAGGTACGCAATTAGCACTCTGATTACTTTTCCCCGATTAAAAGAACGAGCCCCCCTCCCCTACCAAGATGTTTGCCGAAGCACTCAAGACTTTTAAGGTAGGGTCGACGAATGATGCATTGTTTATTTCTCGACGCTACCTTGTGCTGTACTTTTTAACACCCCATCCTTCTTTCATCTTCAGCATTTTCCCCCCTCGGAGCAAATGACCGTTCCCCCTTTTTTTCCTTCTTCTCTTTTCGCGACAGCTAATTAACGACAGTACTCGTTAGCCCAATTGGTTCCTCTCTTCTGAATTCCTCCTTATGGTTGCTCATTCGCGCGTCGTCGAGTCTAAACGAACGCAAAAGTTTATTTCTTCCATGTAATTGAAATCAGTCAACCCCTCCCCCCGCCGGCTGCGCCTCACCTTTCATCCACCGTTTTCAAGAATAGTGACGTGTCGCTAGCTAAATTGTGACACGATTTATGGGCTACTAAAGCTGCTAACAAGGCCAAAACTATCCGTGATACCACGATCTGGAATGTAAGAGTGCAAATGTGTTTTCTTTAAGTCAATAGAATTCCACCACTTTACATACAGGGTGACCGACAGTTAGGGTATCATTGTTTTGTTCAACAATGGTGTTGGTGTTTCGGCTCTAATTCGGTAATAATAATAATTGTTTGATTCATTTTGTTTTAAGTCCATTTTGTGCACCAATATGCTAATCGGGACTGGAATTATGGTTTAAAGTGGGATCCAGAACATTGTGCCTAGT